>NC_060150.1:32015529-32099454 GCF_021292245.1 Micropterus dolomieu | reverse complement strand
CACGTGATGGTCCATCTGATTCCTGCTTACAGGCAAAAACTAAAGCTCTGTAAACCTGTAGTGAGGACATCAAAGAAGTGGACTAGTGAAGCTGTTGAAGACCTCCAGACAGTAAACATGGCCCTTCACTACATCCTCCAGCACCTGGACTCCCCAGGAACCACGCCAGGATCCTGTTTGTGGATTTCAGCTCTGCTTTTAACACCATCATCCCGGCCCTGCTGCAGCACAAGCTCTCTCAGTTGAACATGCCTGACTCCACCTGCAGGTAGATCACAGACTCCCTAACGGACAGGAAGCAGCATGTGAAGCTGGGAAAACATGTCTCTGATTCCAGGACCATCAGCACCGGTTCCCCTCAAGGCTGCGTTCTTTCCCCCCTTCGCTTCTCCCTGTACACCAACAGCTGCACCTCCAGTCACCAGTCTGTCAAGCTCCTGAAGTTTGCGGACGACACCACCCTCATTGGACTCATCTCTGGTGGGGATGAGTCTGCCTACAGGTGGGAGATCGACCATCTGGTGACCTGGTGCAGCCAGAACAGTCTGGAGCTCAACGCACTGAAGACAGTGGTGGTCGTGGACTTCAGGAAGAGCCCAGCCTCACCCTCCTCAATCATCCTGTGTGACTCCCCAGTCACTACTGTGGACTCCTTCCGCTCCAGGACCTCAAGTGGGAGCTGAACATCACCTCCCTCACCAAGAAGGCCCAGCAGAGGATGTACTTGCTGCGGCAGCTGAAGAAGTTCAGCCTGCCAAAGACAATGATGGTGCACTTCTACACCACCATCACTGAGTCCATCCTCACCTCCTCCATCACCATCTGGTACTCTGCTGCCACTGCCAGGGACAAGGGCAGTCTGCAGCGTATCATTCACTCTGCAGAGAAGGAGATTGGCTGCAATCTTCCTTCTCTTCTGGACCTGTATTCCTCGAGGACGCTGAGGCGTGTAGGAAAGATTGCAGCTGACCCCTCCCATCCTGGTCACAAACTGTTTCAGACTCTCCCCTCTGGCAGGAGGCTGCAGTCCATCAGGACCAAAACCTCTCACCACAAAAACAGCTTCTTCCCATCTGCAGCTAGCCTCATCAACAAGGCCTGGCTCCCCCACTCCCCCCTTGCAAATGATACAAATGTCTCTGCACATGTAAATACTATTTCATTTCATACATTCATACACAAACCTGGCACATTGCACATATTTGTTGTTAACTGTTAATCTTTGTTGTTGTTTATTTTTATATTGTCTGCACAACACAAACCCAGAATAATGCACATGTAAATATCTGCGACTTTGTTCTTTCACTGCAAATAGTTGTATTATTTTTCTCTATTGTTTTTAATATTCTTATATACCTTGCATTGTCTATTCCATATTAATATATTTCTACATTTATTTATGTCAACTGTATGTTTGTCTACATGTAGCAACTTATCACCAAAGCAAATTCCTCATATGTGTAAAACACTACTTGGCAATAAAGCTCCTTCTGATTCTGATTGGGTTGATTTCAGCTCTTAGCGCTGAAATCTGGTGGTTTATTATGTGGTTAAACTTTTCTTTATGGTCAGAATGGGACAAACATTCAAGCCAAACAGTGGATCACTTAACAAATCTGAGGTAGAACATACAAAACTATTATGATAAAAAAAAGAATTAACAAATATGATTAGTAAATCTTTTTTTCAGTCCCTTTTCCTCAACAAAATAAATATTTTAAAATAGAAAAATTAAGTGCTAATATGTTCATGATTCAAATGAATTATACCAAATATTTATTGACAATATATTGAACATTTATTATATTGATATTGAGGAAACTTATTTTGAGATAATTATTATTATTGTTTATTGTCCAGCCCTAGTCTTGACTACAATACTACTACATATACTGCGGGTCCTCTTGCATGGAAGTTGCCATGTTGCGCCGCCATGTTTCTACAGTAGCCCGAATGGACAAATGACACTTTGTACTACGTTGAATACGTACAAAGAACTACAACAACAAGTAATGTTTGTAGTAATAGTTGTCTGGTTTATTAGCAGTAAGAAAAGAAGAGAAATTTGGACAAATAGAGGTCCGCATGTATTATTTAGCACAAGAGCCAACAGAGCGTTTCAGCCACTGTAGCTTCTCCTGGGTGCGTAGAAAGGGAGGGGTGAGCAGTGAAGTCATGTGGTGTCAGAATAATCAGCATTTTTTTTTCCTCCTTAAATCTTAATTGCAAAAAGAGAAAAAAACTGTCCAGGGGACATTAAGAATGTAATTTGTAATATGGTTAATTTGAAAACATTTAATTTGCTGTCCATGTAGAGTCAACTAGATGTCTGCGTGTTGTTTATACGCTCTGATAATGCTAATTTGTAGTAGCGTCCATGTTGATTCCACATTCCAACTTAAGAGCATTCACTGAAGTCGCAAGAACGACTTCACAACTCGGGAAATGGTACAATCCACCGAGCACTTGAATGCATCTTGAGCCACTGATTGCAATACACAACTCTCACCACTAGATGCCACTAAAAATTACACACTAAACCTTTAAAAGAATACACTGACTCAGACAGCCTAATTTCCTCAGGCAGGCCAGAGCCTTGAGTCGGGGCCCTGATGGCAAAAGCTCTGTCCCCTTTAGTTTTCAGCCTGGACTCTTAAAGAGACAGAAGACCCCTTCCTGAGGATCTCAAACAATGCATAGTAATAAGTGATTAAAAGGCCTAAAATATAATCTGGAGCCAGGTCATGAAGAGCCTTAAGGTAATCAAAAACAAACAGGAAGTCAATGTAACGAGGCTAAAACTAAAGAATTCTGTGCAGTCTGTAGTTGTTCCAGAGTTTTTTGACTAAGACAAGAGAAGAAGCTGTTGCAACAATCAAGGTGCAAGGAGATAAACGCATGCAACAGTTTCTGCTTCTCTAAAAAACAATGTTGTACTGGAAACAAAAATGTAAATCAGACAAAGGTTTCTTCACATAATACACAGTGTGAACTCTGTTTTAAATGGATTCCCATTTAAACTGAAATGCTCACATTCAAGTTCAAGTCTAGCCAATCCTATTTGCATAATGTGTACTGTACACTGCTGTAGCCGCTTGGGCACTTGACTGAATGGTTAAATTAGGGACAAAAGGCAAGGCATTTGATTCTTACCGTTGTATGCATGGATTAAATTAGTGAGTATGTAGACATATTCACATCACCAGATTTTGTACACAGTTGCTATCCTCTGTTCAGATATGAGTTGCTGCCACCACATTCAGTAACTTCCAATACTGACAGGTACGTGTTTACTTTACATTACAAAACAAAGACATAGTTAACATTATGTTTGGTTAGTCTGAATTTTGGTTAACGTCTTATGAGCTCTTAATAAAGTAAAAGTATGTCACACAGTGTACTGATAACTGTAGGACGCAGTTTCCACAGTGTAATACATTTTATAATATCTTGCTTTTATAACTACTTTGTTTAGTTTTACATTTAAATGATTTTTTACAACTCAAGATGGAAAATACATAGCAAAAGCACGATCTCTATCACTACACTTCACACAATCTTAATGATTCCCCAATCTTCTGTGCTGGCCCACTGTCATTATTGTAAGCTGCTCTGAATAACAGCAGTAGCAAAATCTCTGCAATGTGTAAATGTGTTACAACAGGAATGGTCACTGGGGTGTTGATGGGGACAGCAAAGAAAGAGGGCACACACGTATATCCGCTACACACAATCATATACATGCATAGACACATACGTCACCCACACAAACACACGGTGACACAGTCCACACGGACAGCTCCCAGGAGAGTGCCACTACAACTTCCACCACTTTATTATTGGTCAATTTGGAGGCTTCTTTCACAGGGGTGACATGGCGTAGGAGATGTCACAGCCCAACCAATCAATACCACTCTGAAAGCTCAGGACCCACAGCCAGTGTGTGTGGCTGTGCGTGCGTGTATGTGTGTGTGTGCGTGTGTGTGTGTGTGTGTGAGTTGCTGAAAGCTGCAGCAGCTGCGGCAGGACTCTACCCTTCTGACCTGTTTACCGGACAGTAATTACATGGGAAGAGACGTCCGTCCAGCTCCTGCTGACCAGCGCGGCTAATGAAGTAAAACACAGACAGATAGGGAAAGATAAGGGCAGACAGGAAGACAGGATAGACAGAGACAGACAGATACTATAGATAAACAGATGGACAGATACATGGATAGATAATATCTGTCTTTGTGTTACTGATAGTGTGTATTTATTTGTTGGTTTGTGTATGTACAAGCCTGTGTGTCTGCAATATGCCTGTGTGAACGTGGGCATGTGGTACTCATCTATGATCTGCACATACCTATATGCAGGTTGTTTTGCCATAGCCTGTAGCAGGATAGGCCTGACTAGTGGATGAACAAGCCTCACAGCATGTAAGCAATCCCAGGCGTGAGTTTCCCTGGCAAACCTATTGATTCTATGGATTTCCACCCAAAGTTGTGATAATGATACATCACGGGCGGATTTGGCAGGACAGACTGCTGGAGGAAGAGGTGGCAAAGCAATTTGCAGCTGTAAAGACTAAGGGGAACTTTGATTACTAATACCCCCAAAGAAACAAAAAGAGAAGGGGAAATATATCCCTCCATCTCTCTGTCCATATTTCTATCCCTCTCTCCTTGGGTGTCTTGTTTCCTGGTGTGTCGATATGGATGTATGAATTTGTTACAGATGTATCCGGCACAATGGATTGGCTTTGCTGCTTTGTTAAGGATAAGGAGTGCGCAGGCATCATAGACTTTGGTGTGTTTAGCGTGTGAGCCGCAAGAATAGAGCTCATAGATAAACCCACTGTACGTATGTCTGCCGTTTTTCTTTTCCAGGCTCAGAGCATCTTATCTTAACGACTGAATCCCGAGGTGTTTTGTAATATTAAAACTATCTTTCACTTTCTGGCTGAAAGGTATTTTAAATAAATGTATGAGTTCTTCTTTTCACACAACACTGCTGTACAGTACCGTACATCAGCTGTAGCAGCACATACTTTTATGAGTTGTAGATTCCAGAGTGATGCAATAGGTTCAGTGTAGCAAAGCACACTCCTTCAGGATATTAAGATGAAGCCTTCCAGGTATTACACAATGTGAGCTGCAAGTTAAAGGTCCATGTCATGTATTTTATGTTTGCATATCAGTTGGCTTGCATACGAAACACGGGCAGTTGAACTGCAGCGAGGGCAGGTTATTTCGAGTTTATAATGTAATTCTTCCAGAAAAAGAGAAAAACCTTACAGTATGGAACATAATCCCCATGAGTGAAAGTATACCCGAACGACTTTTAATTCAGAATTCCTGATCAAAAATAACTATCTTTTAAGCCTCTTAAAAATGCTGAAAAATTAGATTTGTGATGCGCCGGTGCAAAAACACAAGTCTGCATGAAAGGCAATAATTTATGGCCCATATTTCACTCTGATTAAAAACCTAAGCAGCGATTATAGTGACTACTCAGCAATCTTCTCTGACATCAAGGCATGTTTTTTTCCTCATTCTAATCCACTACATTATAATTATTCAGTCATTTCAACTTTCATAGGGGAAAAATAATCATCTTTTGGTTATGCAAATGATTGGGCCGCTGAAAAGGCCCTCCTTGGCAGATGGCTGGTATTTAAAATGGGGTATGTGGTCATTTGGGTATTTCTGTCATGAGATAGATCTTTGATTTAATGAAATAGGGGTTTAGGATCATTCTGAAGAATATACAATACAATTACTTTATAACCACCATCTCTGATTATAGTAAGTATATTGTCTGTCTGTCTGTCTGTCTGTCTGTCTGTCTGTGTAGGGGTGGGTGTGTGTGTGTGTGTGTGTGTGTGTGTGTGTGTAGGGATGTGTGTGTGCGCATCCATGCAGCTGTAATGTTCTTGTATGTGTGAACACTTCAGTTGCGCTGCATTTTATTCAGCACTTGGTGACCCACATACACATGTTTAATCACAATTTGCTTATTATCTGATCGGAGTTATTGGTGTACCTTGTAATTAATCGTAAACTACTTTTGCAAAACAGACTGTATGGAAGAAAAATACCTAATTGCAAAACAGCAGTTATATCTTTCAAAAGGTCCTCTGACATATTCCTTCCAAATTATGTAACAAAAATGGTTAGGGACTGTAAACTAATTTCTGTTAGGTGTAAAAATTTTGACCTTGTTTTTAGTATCTGTCTGATAGATAGATAGATACTCCTGACTAGCTGGTTTTCCACTCTTTTATTTATTCCTCAGTCATAAAAGAACACACAGTCTCCAGCCCCTTTGTCTTTAAAGGAGAGTGTCTAGCTGCCAGTTGGGTATCCAATCCCCAGCCGTTACGGCCAAATCAGGATAATAACACCTCCCTTTAAACCAAATGACCGCAGCGTGGGACTGCCAGCTAAAATTAATTCCACCTCTGACCAGAGGCGAGAATACCCCACTGCTTAACCCCCTCTACACACACTCACACATCCACAAACACACACTTAAGCTCTTACACACACAAACACACACATACACACACTTAAGCACTTACACGCGCACACAGGCTGATGCATGCATGCACACAAGCACACATACTGAATATGGAGTAGTCCTTATTTGCTCTCGCTGCTCACTATTCAGTCTTGATCACAAGCCTGTCAGCAGACACCAAGCTGCAGCATTTGGCCAAACTATTGTGCATTTAAACAAAGCATTTTCTTTTTCTTATCTGCCTCTGTAATCTAACACTGAACTTTGAAATTACAAAACAACTGTTTCCACAAAAAGTTACAAATTGCATGCAAATTAGGTAGACAAGCTAAATTTGGCACTCTTTTGTCACAACATCAAATGATGAGTCGCAAAATGGTAGATTGTTATCTCAGGCCGTGACTTGCCTTTAAACAGGCTCTTAGACTCTTCTACAGTGACATAACTTTTAATTGTCCCAAAACTTACACATTTGAAAACTATTTATACAATGCATAAACCTTGTAAAAATCACCCATGCATACTGTTCTGTGAAACGGTATGAAGCTGCTGCTCAGCACATAGCCTGTTAAAATGTGTACGTTTTGAATGGAACACTTGATACCACAGCATTAGCTCCCCTTTCCAGCAATATTGATTTACAACATCGATATAGGCTGGCTCCCTCTTAATACATTTAAACTCTAAAAACACCAATATGTCACAGCTACTTGACTGTGATTCTTCAAAATAAACACTATGTTCTAAAAAAACTGCATGATGCGTGTCTGTTAAGACCCTTGGGTTTTGTTTTATTCTGGGTTGTTGTTAAGTGACCTTTTGTTAACTCATATTTAAGTGACATTCATTCTCCTGTCTCGGGGCACACTTTGTCTTTGTTACCAAGGGTTGCAACTATTCAAATTTCCATGTTCTTCATGCTTCACACAATCATCGAACCAATAGAGGCTCTGCCTTCTGCAGCCTTAAAGGTGTTTATGCACAGACAGAGGTAGCAAATGATCAAGATTCATTGCTGTTCATTTGTCTTTACAAAACCAGAGGAAAGAAGTCCAGCTGCTGCCAAATTTGGGTCAGGGTTCAGGGAATTTCTGATGAAGATACAGGGGATGTGAGTGTTGTGAGGTGACTTTTAAGATTCAAACTTGTTTTACATATAGGGGCGTATATTTATAATTAGGAAACACAGGAAACCTTAAAACAAAATTATTATACTGTATACTGTAGGAGCATGACTCTAAACTAATGGTGACGGTTATCTCAGTCTGGTTGTGAACGTGTGTGTGTGCGTGTGTGTGTGTGTGTGTGTGTGTGTGAGTGTGTTTGCGTGTGTGTGTGTGTGTGTGTGTGTGTGTGTGAGCCCCCGGTGTGTGTATGTGTATGTGTTGTTTCTAGGGCAAGTCTAAACTCTGTCATGTTGATTAGCTGTAGGTGTTAACACACTAGATACTGCCTCATCTCATTCTCTTCCTGACTGATCAATGTCACTCTCTGTCTCACTTCCTTTTTCTCTTCATCACTCCATCCACTCTCTCTTTGTCTCTCCAGTATGCATTGGACACATTAAGCATTACATTACATTTATTTTTTTACTTAGAAAATGTGTTGTTCATACATAAGATACATTTTGTGGGTGACTCAAACCATGAAAAAGGAGCAGCACAAATGTAGGCTATATGCATGGATAAATATTTTTGGGCACAGTTTTGTGGTGAGATTTCAGCTTGTTGCTAATTGTCAGCTGCCAGAGGGTTGTAACCATGCAGGCATCAACAGATTGCAGGCTCTCAGCTGCCAGCCTCCCACCAACTGCCTTTGTGCCACTGCCACTTGACATCTCCATTCGCTGTGTGTGATGATGTAAATAATTACACTCAATTAGCACTTAATTAACAATGTTGAAACAAAAGGACAAGTCCCTGGGCGCAGCTCGTCTCCTCTCTCTGCACATTGCTCTCTCTCCACACACATCAGGGAAAACAAAACATGTCAGCTTTTGACAATGTGCCATCTGTCCTCGAGCCAACAGATAGGCTTAGACACATGCACACACAGATATGGCCCCACAGCGCCCATAAGACATGCAGAAACACTAATCGGGTCCTTAGGCGGACATAATTACAGCTTGCCATGTTAATTACCTAACAATTAGCAGCCGTCTCTTCCAAGGGGCAATCAATGAATTAGCTTGTGATTCCCATGTTGAGTTGCCAGACAAGCCCTCCCATTCACGCTCTCCTCACTTCTTCTCCCACTTAGTCTTTGGCACTTTTTCAGCACACACACACACACAGACACAGAGTACATGTCTAATGCATATAGAATAAGCACCTACATGGCACAGAAAATAGGAATTAATTCACACTTTGCCCAATTAGCTTATTTTACATCCCAAGGTGCATTGTAAAACCGTTTTGCACCTTCAGTAAGCAAAATGGTCAAGAATTTCATTTCTCCTTCTCTATATAGACCTAATGCCTGAGGGCAGCAGTTTAAAATTCAATGTAAAATAGGCTGAGGAAGAAAAAACATTAAAAAATAATCACAATACAGGAAATTGAACAAATTGGGTGTCTTGTATTGCTCTTTGTCTTTGTAATTCCTGCTCGTTATCAAATAAATAATGAGAATTTTTTGCTGCTGTGATGCCAAATATGAATCTTAATGCCAATTTTTATTGGAAACAAATTGGTGAAGCAGGTGCAGTCCTGAGACTAATGATCAATAAAAAAAACTCATATTTCATCATTTTTAGAGGACCCAAAAAGCTATCAGTATGAAAAATGTGCACCCTTTACCAGAGAAATCATCCATCACTGCTCCTATTGAATTTCCCATATTAAAACTCCAATATGGAAGTCATATAGGCTGATAACACAATCAGATTGGAAATTGAGAAAAGTTCACCTCCTGCCGATAAATGTATATCATGGATTAGTGCACTTAGATGGTTGCCTCCTCGGGGACAAAAATACTGTTGGTGAATAAACCTTGTGCTTTCTCTTCTTGCATTCAAGCCAAGTCGAGCAGTAACAGCACAACTAAAACACTCGCAACGCACCACCGGGCTCATATATATGTGTGTGTGTGTGTGTGTGTGTGTGTGTGTGTGTATATATAAATAAAAAACTGAATTGCGCTTTTCTCTCGCCCTTATAGACAGTTTTATTCCCCTCATTACTTCATATTGCAGTGGATATTACTGTGGATGTTAGAGCAGTACAGATTGGCCTTTAGCTTCCTTTATTACTGAAATCTGGCCACATGCATAGGTGATTCATTCATCCTGCCTTGTGTTATATTTATATGTCAGTACAATATGCCTCTGCCTGTCTGCTGTGGCAGCTGGTGACATATGGTAAACTGCGAAATCAAGAAATGAATGGCATATCCTTATTTATATTGTACTAAGTAACATAATTAGACAACAGTCTAAAAGTATACACATTCTTTCTCTCTCTCTTTCAGCATCACCATCACAGACCACAGTGGCCATGCTAGTCCAAGCCACAGACAGCTCTCTAATAGGCCCAGCTGTCTCCTTCTTAATTTGCTGAAATTGCAAAATCAATAGGTGTAGTCGTAGCCGCCCGCTCCCTGTTTTAGTGGGAAAAGATAAAGTCTATGGGAAGGCAATCTTCACTTTCAATTTGCTCCCTGCTCAGCATCGAGGCCGAAGTGCTTATCACTTTACTTAAAGAGACCGTATGCCTGTCTCATGGTGGGTAGTACTGGTGGACAGGCAAGGGTTTCATTCAGAGTCCTGGAAAGCTTGGAAAACACACTCACGCACATACAGACATAATTTTGTTATCTGTGGTACAGCCCAAATAATATCAGCATTATTAATTATTGCGTGCTATCAAAACTTGCTATACTGGACCCAAAATCCTATTTTGCTTTTGTCTCATTCATCTTGTCAGAAGATTTGTGGATTTGTGGATTAAACTTCCTCTATCCTATTGATGTAACTGCCCCACCTACAACTACTGCTCTCTGGATGTGAAAACTTTAATGCTTACTATCTCAAGACTGAACTGGGGAGGGGGGTCTTCTAATTCCAAACTCAACGGGATTATGTGACAACATCTTGGCTAAATCCTTTACTGTAGAATCTGTATGTCGCTATGTGTCACTGGAATTGTAGTTTTCCATAAGAGAGCAATCCTAAAGCTCAAAGACACAGACACCATCTGCACATCTGACCTGAGTGTTTCAGTGCATTTCCATACATTACTGCAGTGGTTCACAAACTGAGGGGGCGAAGTACCACTAGTGGGGGGGGGGCATGGATGTAGACCTCAAGCTCCGTGAATGTGATTCATGTGGTGGCATAAACAAAAAAGGGCTCTGATGTTAGCATGGCTATTTTACTAACCTGACTCTTTTGTTGCCCAGTTGCTCTTGTTGTTAACGATTGATAAAAATGAAATCCTCTTTAGCTGGAGTCAGGGGCTTGAACTTTTTTCTGCATCTAAAGGAGGGTGTGACAGCAAAGGTTTGAGAACCACTGCATTATTGTGTGCTTTCATGCATGTGTTTGTAGATATGGCTCTCGAATGCACATTTTCAAAAGCGTGTGTACACGGTGTGTATTCGTGTACGAATGTTTTGAGATGTGTGTGCTTTAAGCAGATCTAGTCGGTAGGATCTTTTGTCTCAGCAAGCCTGGCCGTCCTTTCCTAATCTCCCCTTGATGCTGCTTTTACCCATAATCCTTTCTTTCATTAACTGCCCTCCTCGTACAACACCACCTTTATTGCAGTCTTTCACTTTCTAATTGCAGAGAGACAAGAGCAGGAGGAGGTGAGTGAGTGTGTGTGTGCTGAAGAGAGAGTCTGGGTGGGTGCATTCAGAGCATAAGAAGTTGTGTTTGGGGCCATGCCATAATCGAGGGGAAAGGGAAGGACAGAGGGTGTGGGCGGGTTTGGCTTTGTGGTTGATTGCAGAAATAATTTCACATGTTGTAGAAAAGAGCTTAAAGAAAAAATTTTAATCTGGATATTAAAGAACATTATATGTCCGAGTTAAGGGGGTCATCGCTGTGGCTGCTCTTGGCAGGAAATCCATAGAAATTAAAAACAGGATTTTGATGATGAAGATGAGACAGAAAGAGAGAGGGAGGGTGAGCAAGAGTGAGAGATCAGTTAATGTCTGTACTTGTATCTCCATTATACGTACAATTGTACCAATTCGTGGAATTTTCTAATTACTTTGTGACTTCAAAACATTTTTCAAATCGTCCCACAATATAATACAATAAGCAGATTTACCGGAAGAGAGACAGAGAGAGAGAGAAAGAGCAGCTACGAGAGAGGAGAGGGGAGGGAACAGGAAATGTTTCCAAAACATCCACTGGTGGGTTGCATTTTAAAAATGTTGTTTTTGTGTTGTTAGCACGGAGCCAAAAGAAGGAGGGAGGGTGGAAGCGTGAAGGGGGAAGGGAGGGGAATAAGAGAGGTTCAATTTTGAAAACACTCGTACTGATGCATATTTATGGCCGTGCGTCATAAATGCACTTTATGATAAGGCAAATAATTCACACAGCCCATCACAGACATCACTTTAACATATTCTATAAGCAGAGTTAAAGACCGCCTTGTTTGCCGTTTCCTATTTCACAATAACCCCTCCGACAATAGCCCCCCTTCTCTATGTCCTCCCCACCTGCTCCCCCTCCGAGCCTGTCTCTCTCTTCCACCAATGAACACCGGCCTCACTGAGGCCCTATACTTGGTAACACACTGGCCCCTATTGGCAGTCTTACCACTTAGACAAATCTAAAGTGATGCATGCAAATGGAGAGAAAAGAAAATGGTCAAGCTGTTTTTATTTGATTCAAATGAGCTGTTGTTGTTTTTAAATAATTAAATTCAAAAAGAAAGGAAATGTCATAAAAATGGTGTGAATAAAATCACCCCTGAATTTTTTAAGTTATAGCAGATGTAATCAAAATTGTAAATTTATTTAATTTACTAGTATTTTCAAATATGCCTGAAAGGATGTAATTGTTTTCATATTGATTCTTTTTTTCCAGACAAAAATATTTGTTCAGGTCTGAAGGAATGAATATCACTGTCAGAAACATGGAAATTGATCTCAACAGTAATATCCCTCAATTAATGTTGGGAGTTCTCTTTTTCCAGGGAGGAACAGTGCGTCAGTACATTTCTGCAGCTAAATACATGATTATACTTAAGCTCCTGTAGTTAGGTGTGCCCAATTTCCACACACTAACACAGAAGGAACACAAGGTCACACACTGAGAGAGTCGAAGAGAAATGGGCACAAATGGAGGACAGAGTGAAGGACAAAAAAATGAAGACACAGGGAAGGTGTAGCATGACCACATTTTTGTAACACTGTTTTGAAAGACAGTCTAGAAACTGGGGGAAAGACGTTTTGCAAACTGGATAGCGGATAGCCGCCTATGTCAGTTATAATGTCATCATGAAATGAAGATATTAGCATACGCACTAACCTTCCAGATTTAGGAGATAACCATGAAAAGAAGCAAAACTTATAGTAGAGGGAAAATATCTGAGCTTTTAAAACTACACGGAAAAATAATATGCAAAACATAGAGGGAAAAATGCCAAACACTGTCTGATCCAGCCTCTCAAATGAGGATTTATTGCTTTTCTGCCTTATACATCATTGTTCAATTATATCTTTGCATTTTTGTTAAACAAAGCAAGACATTTGAAGACACCACACTGGGTTCTGGGAAGTAGCGATGGGCATTTTTTTCACATTTTTTTTGACATTTCATAGACTATTGCGAGTTGTAGCTTTAAACTCCAACAGCAGGAGTAAGCAATATGACAACATATAGTACGACATAATAAAAAATGTGTCAGCTGTCGTAAATTTTGTTTAGATTTACACGTGTTTTGCATCAGTTTGACTAAGCACCTTGATTTTCCATGCATTTTCACTAGATTTGACAAAAAACAGGTATTCCCGTCGAGCTATTTTGTCTGTGAATGGTGTCTCAATTGAATTTCAAAGATATACCACATCACAACATATTTCTATATCATTATATGACATTCTGTACACTGTGATATATTTTATCAGACTATATATAATCTTATTTCTAACTTAATTTAATTCATATTGACCATAGGCAGCCCCTAAATTTAAATACAATTTTAACATGAGTTTGTGGAGTGAAAAAAACATCTTTAATTCTTTTTTAAATTTTATGTAAAATACTTTACATTTAGGCATCCGTTATAAAACTGTTCATTTATTATAAGAAAAACCTCTAACATGGCATTGGAAGGCAGGTATAAAGGAACTAAGAAACACAACAAAAGTAATGCAGAAGTAGTCAAAACGGCCCTTTTTTTCATGCACAGCAGTGAGATTGCATCTGTCACCACACATGCAAACAGCACACACATTCATCCTCAGCTTCTCACAACTGAACAAAAACACCAAATGTATACATCAATACAGCCATATATTTTGTTTGCCCTGACAGCTTTTCAACAGTTACTCTTCCCTATGCAAATGAGCCGACTCGCTCCCACTCCCAATCGTAGTGAAGTGATATGAGCCGCTGAATATAAATGATTGGGAATGATTGATAGACCCTCCCACTCGCCGCCCTCCACAGACAGATAGAAATTCAGACAGACATATGCATCTCTCTCGCGTCTTCCTCCCATTTCTCTCACTCTCTCTCTCTCTGTCTCACCCACTCACTTGCTAATCCACTCAGTCACACAGTTATACACATAAAGACATGCTAATTGTCAACAAGTTATAAACCATTTATAGTGCTTTAATTCACCACTGTGAGCCAAGATAACCAGTCAATATTAAAACGCAATTTAGGTTTCATGCATAGTAGGCCTCAACCAGTCTCAAAAACTATATATATACATATATACACACACACACACACATACACAGTGCAATCTTTGCAATAATTAGTATATTATCAAAAGATTTTCACTGTCCTAATTTATGACAGAAGCTGCCAAAAAAGAACATAGATATATTTTGACAACCAGCTTCCTGAGAAGTCAACTCTGCAGACTACATGACCAGTATACATGAATAAATCAACTCAATGGACCATGAGAGTTTTCAATAAGTCACTGCAGCCATTTTAAATCCCTCAAGGTGTCAACTTTCCTCCACATCGAGCCTTAACGTGTGACAAGTAACTGCTGAAAAATCCATCTAACTGCTTCTGCAACATCCCGATTGACAGCACAACTCGCCTCACTGTTCAGTGCATTACATTTGACTGCAGCTCTACTGTACCTGTGCGCGCACTTACTGGGCTCTTTCCCTGACAAAGCAGCACGCTATGAAGAAACAAGACCCGTCCTCAAGATGGCCAAATTCGAGCAGGGGCCTCTTTAAACATACACAAGACTGAGAGTGCGTTTACAATCAGAAACTAACAAAACCACACAGCTAACACTGGAAATATACAACGCTGTGGACAATGAAGAGCGGAAAAATAATAAGAGATAAGGCTATATGCTACATATGACATGCCGACTCAGACAAACACCAAATATCTACAAAAGAATATATTTACCCGACTGTTTCCATCCGTTCCCTTTCCCCAATGCCCGACTGGCCAGGTGTGTGTATGTCAGTGTGTGTGTGAGCTACTGTTGGAGGGTCTGTGTGTGATTTCTTTCAGACAGGAGACTGGAAATGGGGTAGAAGCCATTACACTGGGAGAATCACCCAGAGCACCCCGAAATGAGGGGCAGGGGCCTGTCAGCATGCATGGATGTGTGTGTGTTTGTGTGTGTGTGTGTGTATGTATGTATGTATGTGTGTGTGTAGCCAGGGTCCAGCCGGTGACCTTCTTCCAATGAGCCCCCCATGATTTATTTACTGTGCCCTTATCCAACCTCGCCGTGCACACACACACACACACGGACAAACACATGATTTCTAGTATTTCAGTGATAAGGTAGAATCTGCAAATGTGGCTTTTTTTCACTCGGGACAGGACAGGCAGGAGAAAATGGTGTTTGGTGCGAGGAGAACAGATCTGTCACCCTATCTCTGACTGCAGTAGCATCTTATTTTCCCCTCCATTTCTCTGCTCTCTGTCCTCTTCTCATTTTAGCTCCTTCTCCAGAGCCAATGTCTGCCTCTCACCCCTTATTCTCACATCCTCGCCCTCCCTGCGCCTTCCCCTCTCACATTTTGTACCGCCCAGACTGGCGAGTCTAGATGCCATCTCCAGCTTTCACTCTCTCTCTCCGTTTCATTCTTTCCTTCATCTTTTCTCTTTTTCTCTCTCATTCATTCGTTTCCTGCCTCCCTCACTTTCCCTCTCTCCGTGAGGGGGGAGGGGTTTAGCTGTCGTGGAGCGAGATGAATTTCTGATTGCTGTCGAGCAGCACAGAGCGCTCTCATTGGTCAGAATAAGCCAGGGAGGAGAGGCAAAGGCTGCAGAAAAAAAGAGAGAGAGAAACGACAATTTTTTTTTTCATTGGCTGCATATGACCATAATTGCACCCTCCCTTTTTCTCCCCCTCTGTTTCCCTCTCTCAGCAGAGCAGCAGCAGGCTATAATTTGAACTACCGGAGCCAATTATGCAGATTAGCTGGCCCCAGGTTGACCAATGACCTTCTCTCCGTTTACATTTGTTTACAATATGCAAATTACCTCATGGTTCAAAAACGCGCTAGAAGGTGTCAAAACACCTTTAGACTAACATCGTACTGCCACAAAAACTGCCTCACCCCTCTGCTAGCTCCCCCACGCTCACATACGATAGTGAACATGTGCAAATGAAACAGAAACAACTTCACAAGAGATGTTGTCTGATGAAGTGTTTGATAAAGAGTTTGGGGTGTTTTGTGCAATGAGGACTTAATAATATCTGAGGGGGTTTCGCTTAACTTCTGAAACTGAGATTATACTCCAAATGAGAAAAAACACTTAATTGTCCTTCTTTGACGTCCTTCTTACTTTGTCTCTCTACATCTTCTCCTCCCTTCCTTCCTTCTCCACTTCTCTAGCCTTCTCTCCTCTTTCTTTTCTTTCTTTCTTCCAGCCTCTTTCTCACTCCCTCCATCCATCCATGTCTCCCTCTCTCCATTCATGCCCCTCCCTCCACCACCACCCCCGTACCAACCTCCCCCGTTGGTACAGAGATGGAAGCTGGTCTGTCTAATTAGCTGTATGGTTTACCTTGGCTCAGTGGGGCCTGGCTGCCTTAGCCGGGTTTAAACAGGGAGATGGACGGGCTGAAACGCTGAAACCCTAGACTGTAATTAGAGACAAGCTCACTGAGGGCACACCACTGCTGACACAGAGCCTCTGTTCCACCGTGCGCACACACACACACACACAAGCTCATGGCAAACATACACACAAAGCGCATGAAAACAAAAGGTGTGGGCAATAAGTGCACCCATCTATTCAGGCACGGTCATTGGCATTAAAACACACATACATATGCAGCGAGGTGGCATGCACTCCTGCCAACAAACACAATAAGTGCCTGAAGGGCAAACAAACACACACACTGTACTGTATAGTCCGAAATATATACGAGTGCTCTCAATTTGGTTTCATCTCTCTTATTCCAACTCGTATTTTTGTGGTTTATTTTACTGTGTTGCAGCAAGATGTCCCGAAACACAGTACCAATTATGTCTTTTCCCCTCACCTCATCTATTCTAGCCTACTCTCTCTGCCACTCGTTCCTTTTTTTAACACTGTCTCTCCCCCCCATCTCGTCCAATGATTTATTACTTCTTTCTTCTGATTTTAATTCTCCGTCTCTCTGTTACGACTGTATGCGTTGTGGTGGGCCTATTTCTATTTTGTCCTGTTGGACAGATTAAAAAGACACACCACCGCGAAATCGGCCAAAGACAACACACACAGCCGATGCCACACACACACACACGAGCGCACATGCACGTCCACAGCTGGTCTGATTGTGGTGGAAGTGTTGTGTTTATTGTCCTCAAAGTTAACTTCATCAAAACAAGGAACAAAGAGACAGAGCCAATCAATGAAATTCATTAATGAAAACTGAAATGCATTTTATTCTTTTCTAATTACACGCATTGTAGCTCATAATTGAGCGGGTGTATCAGACTTGAGATTACTTCACGTGTGTGTGTGTGTGTGTGTGTGTGTGTCTGTGTGTGTGTGTGTGTGAATGCATGATTGTACTGTATGTGTGTGTGTGCGCATGTGTTTGTAGGCAATCTAAATGAGGCAGAGAAAGACATGCATACAAAGAGAAAGAGATGGAGCTAAATGTAGACAAAAAAAGTGATATCAAGAGAGGACTGAGGGTAAAATGAGAGACAGAGAGAAATATGAAGCAATGGAATGAATTAAATCTATTTTTCGCTGGTATTATACTGCCCCCTTCTGTTCATGCACAGAACAACGTTTGCTGTCAGTCAGCTGCGCATGATGAGACCTTCAGTCCCACATGATGCATTCACACAAACTAAACAGGCACACTGCGTCAAGGCGACATGTATAACTTTGATTTGAGTTCATAGTTTGACAGTATAAACTAGATTTGGTTGAGTTTATTGACTTCCCATGGGAAAAAAGATCTTGGCAGAGAGCTCAACAGCGAAAAAAGAGTCATCACTGATGAAAAACGTGTGAAGCCAAAGCAAAATTGATTAGATTTTATTTTTCTCTATACTTGTTCCCTTTTTATCTGTCTGAAAATGTGGTGTTTTGTCAGGAATTCATGTCAGCACAACAACCCTGCTGTTACATCTCATTGCTAAATTGTGACTGTTGTTCTTGAGATTAAAGTGGACCGTTATAAAGAGAGCATGTACTTACAGGTGTCACAGTGTTTTAATATGTTGTGACAACTGCAAGGCACTGTCATCAACATCGTGCATACGGAAAATACAGACACCTCGTATTCTTTTAGGCATTGTTCACCCCCAATCAAACAAATGATGATTAAAGAAAGGTAGAAGCTGTGTGCGCAGGTGTGTGTATGTGTGTGTACATTTTGCCATCTGGCCCTAACTGCCCCACAATAACAAATGTTCCAGCTCTCTGATTGGGCAATTAAAAGCAGCAGGGGCACTGTGTTGACGGGTGAGAGTGTGACATCCATCATCTGAAACAATCGGCCCCTACCAAGTAGAGGTGGATATGTATGTGTGTGTGTGTGTGTATGTGTGTGTGTGTGTGTTTGTGCATGCTATAGGCTCCTCAAACTGCCCTAAGCCCCCTGCGTCTCTATAATAACTCCATGAAATCAAACACACAACTCCTTATTCCCAGGTGATACACGGTAGCCAGTGGCATCAAAAAAAGGAGAAGAAAAAAATCAATAATGACCATGTGACCAAACCAGGAAATGCCTGAACTGAGGGCCAAAGGGAGTAGAAAACATAAAAAAAAAAAAAACCTAATGGAAACACATGAGTATGGTGGAGTCTGCTGGTCGCTAAACACGAGGGACACACATTTTGTTAGCAAACATGATGAAATTTAGTCGCCAAATAGAAAGATTGGTCATTAAGTTAGGAATATGTACTGCAAATTCAAACAAAATCACAGAAACCTGCTAAAAGTAATGTTTTTATTAAAACAACTAATCATTACGATGGACTAAATACTTAAACCTTGTAAATAATCAACTGTTTTAGTTTTATCGCTCACTGTCATGTTCGCAGTTACTGTGAAAGAACTAAAGGGGATTTTGCGAGGATTTTTCTTAAGACTTGAGCGCAAGCTGAGATTTCTTGTTGCCAGCATCTAGTGGCCATTCAAGAAAGTGCAGTTGGAGGCACTTCCCCATATCTATCCCCTGACCTAAAGCAATTTGCCACATCACGACTATGTCTACCTGTCTATAGATTCATAGTTTATTACTGGTATGAATTTTATGAGGAATGTGCATGAAGTGCATAAATGCGTAGCTTAGGTAATTGTGCAGCTCACTTCTTTGTCTCACCTTAGAATTACTAAACGCATGTATTTTTTTAATGTATATCAGAGTTTTGAACCTTAAATTAGTCACTGAAATGTATAAAAAGTGTGAGAGTTTATGGCTCAGAACTGCAGTTTCAGTTTCAAGTTTCATATGGACTTGACTGGAAGATGACACCGATACACTAAGGCAGATTTTTGTCCTTTTCATATTTGTTAAGGAGGCATGTTTATGTACGATTTTTATGTTGACTAGCTGGCAACGGTGTTTACTCGTTCAATCCAACATTTCAAAAGAAGCCTCCCTGCACCCCTGTATACTGAAGCATGCTGTCAGTCATAATCTGTCAATAATTAAATCTGGTTCCTATCAAATACATTCTGCACTGAGCTACCATCATGTGTCACACCGGATCCCATGAGTGACAGTCATTACTCAGCAATCTGACAGAAAGAAACTGAATGATGCAAAACCAGTGATTGACAATCCATAGCCGCAAAAACCAAACTGCCTCACTAGCATTAGTTGACATTTGTTTGGCTATCAAGTTGAAAAGTAGCCAACTCTGAGTTTGGGTTTAAACTTTTTCTAAAGAGTAATTTAACACCAGGTTAAAAAGCAGTATTTCACTGCCATCTGTTTAAAAGTTTGACTGCCTCTGTCCACACCCGACAGTGATGTCACAGGGCCCTGGAGTACACTTACTACATACATCTATGTAGATCACTGCAGCTCAAGATCAAGTAGATCAAGGTGAGAAGTGAAATCACTGGAAGTCAACAAAAACAATACTTTCGCATAAAGTCCAATCACTTGCTACCCATTAAATGCTCACCATTCTCTTTTTCTGGACTGGGCATGGTAACAATATTTCAACTTTCAAAGCACGTATATTTCTTTTGGATTTTGTGTGACTGTTTGCTGAGTTCATACCTTGAATAAATAAACCACAAATTGAACCTGAGATGGGGAGTAAACTGAGCAATCAAGCAACACCTTAAATCATCAATTAAATCATTATTTACTTAAGAGTAAATCTTACAAATAGGTAATTACATAAATTTGGTTGTTTGAAGATTTACTATACAAAGGTCAAGAAATCACATGGAATAATAGTGTAATTGTAATAGAATCACAAATTAAGTCCACTGGATTAAAAAAACAAACCATAACTAAGAGCTGAAGTGTACTAATAGAAATTGTGTGAAGAAGTCCTCCCCAAAAACATAAACTGAAATAAGTCATATAAGCCAATTTTACTAATTTGACAAGTTTTATGCGTCTCTTTGGTATGCAAAAGATGTACTATATTTAAAAAAGAAAAAAATAACACTGCTGTTTTTGGTTCAGTGCATATCCAAGCAGGACTTACACTTTCTGCAATGCAGAAATGAAGCTCAGTATCAAAGTGGAGCCTTAGTCTTAGCTGTTGATTGTCTAAGAGCATAATTAATGCAGCAACTAATCCAACATGCCATCTAGCCAACCCAGAAACGTCCAATCACATTTACTGTTTCAGCTGCAGTTTGAAGCCACTCAAAGCCTGAGTCCACAGCTGAGGAGCTTTGAGACCACTGAGTGAGGCACTAATCATGACACCATTAACTACGAAAACACTGGGAATTAGTCAGATGAGAAAAAGTTGTGCTTTTCCACAGAGCTTTTGTTTAGTTAATTCCCTGTTGACAGCCAAGTGCTCCACTTGCCTGGAGAAAACTTCCTTGAGAGGGAAAGATTACTTTTTATCCCTAATTAAAGCAGCTTATTTGCATAGCTCACCAAGTCATAATATATGCTAATGTGCATTTACATTGGAGAGTGCTGCGTAGGCAGTTAATGTGGCCTAAATATGTCCATAAATATTATTTATGTTATTTTAAGCCTGCATCTTTTGTATACATTTTATGTTTACTATATGTTTACTTAGTCTCTTAGGTCTTGCTGAGTTACACTGAAGTATAGATTACTTACGCAAGCCACATGACATCTGCAATCAGAACCTAAATAAAACATAATAATTGATGTTTTAAGTCTGTGGTGGATGTGGTTTGGACAAAATGTAAATGCCGCTGAGTGTTTGGGATGAGGACAAAATATGATTTGCGTGTGTGTGTGTGTGTGGGGGGGGGGGCATGTGTGTGTGTGCGCGTGTTTACTTTGCCAGCAGACCATCCTGCAGGCCAATCAACCACTGAAGAGGTAGAATCCAAATGATACCATGAAATAAGAGGAAGAATGAAGAATATCACAACTGTGTTTTCATTGTATCTTGCAAGGACTGTTAAAGGGAATGAACCAATCTAAATGCTTAATGAATGCAGCAACAGAGTGATGTAAGAGCTGCTCATCAGTAGGAGGACGTGCCTTGTGTCAGCAGGTATCCACTACATGGTGTGTTGGAAAAAACACTCAATCCCTTCTAGCAGAAAAGGAGAAAAATCAAGCTTTTTATTCATAGAAATTATTATTACTATCATACAGTTATAATGAATAAATACTATAGGTCTTCTCTCTGCTTAGATCCAAAATGGACCTGTGGAAAACTAACCTGACGTGCATACATTTATTTTTTGAAAGGACTTGAGGACAGGCAGACTGGATATGAATAGACCTGAGGATAATGAGACAAAATTCAAAATGCTGTCAACCTGTAGACCCAAAGAGTGAGAAGACCAACACTGGCAGCAGCATGATACGTCATCAATTAATGGACAGCCCGGGAAAAAAAAGAGTATTCATTTACTAGTCATTTTACCCGCATTTCACAGTTCACAGTCTCCATCTTATCAATATACCACCACATTCAACATCACTTACAGTTAACAACAGTAACTTAACAAACTCTGCTAGCTCCCTCCCTCCTAGCATATTTAAAGCAGCAGAAGAGAAGACAATCTGTAGGGGGCATTGCCTCGTGGCTACTTAGTGTGATGCGACCACTGACCACCGCTCAGTGTAGCAGGAGTCATTATCGAGCTGGTAGTCAGAACTAACCAGCCAAAAGCAGCTGCTGTCAGATTCTCAGTGTCTGCACTGGAAACAGAGCTGGAGCTTTGATAGTCACTAGAAGCCCATTCATGGCCCTTTGTAAAAGTTTCTGTTTGGTACCTGTGTTGGAGCTGAGCAATCGGCTCTGAGAGGCTGAGAGGCTCTTTGGTTTGTGTGTGTTTGTGTCAGTATGTAGCTCTAACCCTGCTGTTTATCATGTTACAGGCTACAGCTAGCCGGTGTTCTGACACCAGCTGATATGAAATATAGCTAAACTAGGAGTCCCGATTAGATTATGTGATTCCAAATTACTGCCCTGCGATGGACTGGCGACCTGTCCAGGGTGTACCCCGCCTTTCGCTCAATGTAAGCTGGGATTAGCTCCAGCCCCCTGCAACCCTGTACGCAGGATAAGTGGTTGATGACGGATGGGTGGATTCCAAATTATTTACCGGCCACTTGACCCCATTTTATTTTTCCACCAAACACAATATTAATTATATAAATTATATTAATTTTGGACCCTGTCCTTATGTTTCAATTCCAGCTGAAGACATGGATGCAAGGTCTATGAGACTGTTTATACCTGGCATTAAAATGCATTGCGAGTGATCTGATAGTCCTTGACCACATGGAAGTACAGGTGTAAATGCCTACAAGACACATTGAGGAGGGATTGTGATCTGATCAGCCAAACCACCTCCAGAGGAGGTCAGGGACCCATTGTGACCACATCGAACACAAATGTAAAAGTAAATGTGTTGTCAATCCGCATACAACAACTAAGTGAGTGGAAATATGTACCGGTCACAGTCTTCCACTAATAAAATGCTTAAAGTGCGTCCTTCATTGAACTTGCTCTTGTTATTGGTGCACTGAACCTGCACCTCAAGTTTGTGAACTCATGCGCTGTTCAATCAACATACACTACTAAAATAACAGAAAGGAGTACACATTATGAAGAAAGGTAGCGCAAGGAAACAATGGCAACAATGGCAAGCAGAACTAATGTTTCACTTTCACTTTCCGGCCGAGTTATTGCATTGGCACACAGCTGCAGAGAAAGGAATGA
Organism: Micropterus dolomieu; assembly: GCF_021292245.1. NCBI lineage: Eukaryota > Metazoa > Chordata > Actinopteri > Centrarchiformes > Centrarchidae > Micropterus > Micropterus dolomieu. The sequence continues at coordinate 32,075,967 of NC_060150.1, read as the reverse complement.
GTGTAGCTGTAATCCACGGAGAAAAACAAATCACAGTGGGAATAGATCATTGAGAGAATTTTTATGCAGACTAGTTATATAGCATTTTTTGGACCTGTGCCAATGGGAGGCAGATGTCACGTTCTGTTATTTGAGCTGGACATAGATTGGATCTCAATCAGATCTCAATGTGGACACTGGAGACACATATTAATGCCAAGTATAAATGTAATCTGGTTAAATCATATCCAGATACAATCTGGATATGAGACACATTTTAATGCCAGGTGTGAATGGCCTATATGATCTTTCCTTCTCGCTGGTCATTTGAAAGCCTCACTTATCTTTCCCTGACTGATTTCATTTGGCTTGAAGTGGTTTTGAGAGGAGAGTAATGCCAGATGAGGCCAACTTAAAAACCAGGTATCTCTGAATTTCTTGTCCTTATGGATATTAAGTGTGATGATCTCAAACAAGGGAGGCCCTTCACAGCCATTGCAAATATTAAAAAAGCTGGAGCCTATATGTCTGTTTTTACACAAAGAAAGAGAAAAGTGTTAGAGTGGTTTTCTTTCTAATTGGGTTAGCCTAAATGATGGGGAGAAGAATGCAGCCAAGATGATGGCAACAGAAGAACAGGCCTTCATTTTACAGAAGGGGACAGCAGCACTAGAAGAACAGCCTACCGTTTTCTCCTCAAGTGCTCTCTCGTTTGATTACCCTTTCTGTCCTCTACTTCTCTTCTTGCCTACGAGCAGTGATTTGTGTGCCTTCCTGTAGCATTTTGGTTTCAGCACCAGGAAGTCTGAGCCACAGAGGGCAATGTTCATGCATCTGTGTATGCGCATGTCCATATCTACAACCAAGAGCATATGCGTGCACTCATACCCGCACATGCCTACACAGAAGCATGACCGTGTGTCTATAAACCTTTCTGTTTTTACCCATGTGGCCAAGTTAGAGACCATATTCCATCTTCAAAACACACGGCAGCACCAACGAATGAGTCACCCCTTTCATCTGCTTCCACTGCTCTCGGTTACTCCAGCTTCTACGCCTTGCCTAATGGATTTTCAAATGCAGGTACACGATTTCTTTCAAGACTTGACAGGCATTTTCCTTTGTGTTCAGAGATGGGGATCAGGCACTGAGTGGTTTGCTGGTGATGGTGTTGTTGAAAGATTCTGCATACAGAGTAGAAACATTTTCCCTGAACTTGTTTGGAAAAGGCCAAATGTGAGACTTCATGCACATTTTTACATCTGGTCAAACAAAGGTAATAAAAGCAACCCTGAAATACTTCTTTCTTTCTCTTATGTGAAGTTTTTGCTGTTGTTTGTTTTTGTATTCTTATATTTAACAGAATACTACATATATAAAAGGTGTGTCAGATGGGATAGGAAGATGACTATTTAATATCTTAGGACAATTCTGAGGGGTCACCTCAAATGTCTTGCGCCAAAGCACAAAACACATTATTAATGGATAAACATTGGAGCTTCACAATGTGGGTTCTTCTAAACATTTCAAAATATTGCAGCTCCTATACGGCTTTTAAGCAAGCTCTGCCATGATTTCACTGAAATTAAAGATTTAAAACTTAGCTTATTTAAAAATTTCACGTTTAATTAAAATAATCTTTCTTCATATATTTAACATTTGACAATTTGCTTTTTTTGTTTCTGGACTTTTGACTGATATCTCATAATCAAAAATCATTGTACTATGAAAATACTCTAAACCATATCTGTGGTCATTTTGCTTATTTCTTCCAGAATGACAACCACAAACTCAATTCAGTAGTAGACAGTCAATGATAGCAGCAGACAGACATGCGTTGACTGTAAATGTATAGTATGAAGCCATTACGGTCAGCATCAGATAAGCTTTGACAAGCTGACTTGCGGTGCCAAACTCATGTTATAACCTGGATGTAATTGACTGTGATATCCAACTGCCCTCTCTGAGCCAGAACGGCAATGTCTTCTAATTAACTAGAGAGCACTGACAGCCTGGTGCCACCTCCATTTGGTCCCCACTTGAAACGAGTGCCATGTCCTGGGGGTTCCTGTCAGACCTAGTGCTCTGTGAACAGTATGACATGTACCTTCATGTCTCCATTCATCTCTCTCTCTCTCTCTCTCTCTCTCTCTCTCTCTCTCACACACACACACACACACTCTCTCTCTTGCCCTGACAACTATTTTCTTCTAATCATGCTCAGGAAGAAAACGACAGTGTGTTTGGCTGGAAGGGAGAAACACACTGCATCTAATGTACGTGTGTGTGATGAGAGAGACAGAGAAAGCAAGAGTGTGTATGAGAGAGAGACCAAGTGAGCAAATGAGAGACGGAAGAAGGAGAGATGTTCTTAAGTCTGTCATCTTATCTGTCTCTCTGTACACTGTGCTTCATTATCTGCCTGGCCTGGAGACTGATGTCTTGCTAAACCAGCACCAAAGCTTTCAGGCTCCCGCCACCACCGCCTTCACACTTATTGCAGCACACACATCAGCTACATCATTTATTACTTGCACACACATAAAACACACACAAACACACTGAGACAATTAAAACTGTCACAGATTCTGAATGCAGACAGACAAAAAGGAAAAAACAACATGCATGCACAATATACATTTGGTGAGCACATACATACTACTAAAGGAGAAAAGGAAGGGAGCTGTCGCCCTGATGTAAGGCTAGTGAGGGAGCTAGAAAAAAAGAAAAATGAAGAAAATGTACAGTATGTATAGTGGAGCGGCCACCTAGCAGATAGGAGCCTGCCACTAATGAAATAACTAGATTGGTAATACCCCATTAATTGTGCAGAGAGCGATGGGGTTTAATTGAGAACAAGGCCCAGGTCACTCAGAGAAAGGCTGTTCAACATTTTTTTGAAGCTGGAGGGGGAAAGAGATTACAGTGAGATAGACAGTGGTGTTTGGCTCATTTAAAGGGCAAGCCCAACCTTATACAACATTACACAGTTCAGTTGTTGGGTAAATACCTTTAAAGCTTTCAAAGCCTTTAAAATTCCTAATCTGTGCTAGTTTAATACATTCCACTTAATATAAAAGACCCCGTAGCAATGATTAGCTGCATGCTGGCTACACTGTGCTGCACTTCGTTAGATCTACTGCTAGGGAGAATTGGAGATGTTGGCCCACTCCGGAGATGATGTATAGAAAACCTACCCAGTCCCAATAGAACTAAGGCATTAGACCCGATCCAAAAAGTGGTCGACACTGGAAGCAGCATGATGTACCACCAATAAATAGGTAGCCACGGTCAAAAAGTAGCAATACATTTTACCCCAAAAACTAATTGTTCTCCTGCAATAACTATGACACACCACATTAATAATGATTTGGACTTGACCCGACTCAGGTCCGAGTTGTTGTCGGACACTAAAAGCCAAGTCCACCCCTGAAGTATGAAATGATAATGAAATGAAAAGTTTTATCAAGTTTTATTATTTAAATTTAAGTGAAGACATCAGTAGAGGCTGAAGAGAGACCTCAAAACTAACAACACCAAAGATACGTGGCAGATAATCAAAAACATCACAGGCTACAAAAGCAAGAGTTTGTGTGAGGCCACATTCAGATGAGTTTAGTACCTTTTAAGGTCGCTTTGATCTCATTTTACAATATTCCGTGTTTTACAGTTCATTCCGTTTTAATTAATTAATTCTGCGATTCTGTCTGCGTTTTCCCCATCACACACTTCTGGCAAGAGATACAGAAGTATCCGCTGTCATACCACCAGACTTCTTCCCTGTTGGCTGTGAGACTCTAATTCATCCAAACATTCATTCAAACGTCTGTGTGGCATATTTGGAAAATGCCTCTCTCATCAAGCAGCTCCATACGTTTTGCCTGTATTTCAACAATAGATGAAAAAAAGTAACAAAGCTCAGATGTGAAGCACTTTATTTTACGAAAAGATGGGATGTTTTGTTTTATAACTGTACTGAAGCACTTTCTTTGATAAAAACAATGGTTCAGTGTTGTGAGGCATTATATTTCATTGATCATTTTCAAACATTGTCAAAATTGTTTTCATCCGCCACATGATTAGACATGCTTTCTGATGACAAATCATGGATTTCATAAGGCCCTACACGTGAGCTGAGTTTTCTGTAAACTATCAGGAGCAGGAACTCGCTTGATTTATTGAATATTCTGTCCTTGATTCATTGCATTGAATGGTTAAAGGCACAAAATTACAACACTGAGCCAATATGGACATAACATGTTGGTCTTGACTGGGCTGTCAAAAACGTATGAATTCTTAAATTATGTGATCATGTGTTACCAAATACTCTACGGTCTGAAATGTGATGTCACTTCTTATCTTGTCACCTCTCTTTTTGCCACTTTTTAATAAAAACACTCAAGCCACTTTTAAGTTTAGACTTTTTTTAACCCTCCCATAAACCTCGGACAACCTATAATTCTCACCACTTTTGTGACACAGAGTAAACTAGACGTTGGAACTTAAATTCAGCGGAAAGACTTTGTCCTTTTCTGACAACTGGCTCTTGAAGTCCCCTCAATTACCCTTCACTAAACCTAGACTTACAGAAAGACATTTGTCACAGAACTGCAAAAACATCCCTCTGGAGCAGAAGTATTTAGTGTGTTTTGCTAAATCTCTGTGCCACACTGCAGGATCCATCTAGAAGTTTGAGGTGCATCACAATCAGCCTAATTGGACAGGTGTTTGCAAGCCATTATGATACTAAACCGTTGTGTCAGTAGAAGAGTCCCAAAACAGCAAGATACCCCCCAAAAACCCGCTGAAGGATTAGCTCTGTGGTTAAGATGGAAGGGAAGGCTTTTACATGTCAGGGTTGAGAGAAATTAAGATGGGGAAGAGAGAAACACAGAGAGAAAGAGAGGAAGGGAGATTAAAGAAGAGCAACACTCTCAGTGTGTGGTAAGCCACAGCCATCTCTTGTCAGCCACCCCTGGTGGGAATATGTACCCCACACAGAGAAACAGAGACAGACATTAACACTCCACTCAACCTCACGACTCATTTACTAAAAGAAGGAAAAAAAATTGAGAAAACAGCAGTAAACAGACCTTTCAAAATATGTAACGCTAAATAGGTTGTTAAACGTCATTGTTAGTTGTATCTCTACAGCTAACTTCATTATCAATGTCTCTAGACATATTTTTAATCATTTTAATTATGTCACAAAATACTTTTTAAAAAAAGTTCCCAGAGCCAAAGGTGATGTCTCCCAAGTTGCTTGTGTTGTCTGTCCAACAGTCTAAACCCAAAAAATATTTCTTTTAAAATGATAAAACAGATAAAAGCAGCAAAACCTCACATTTGACAAAGTAATACCAGAGAATGTTTGGCATTTTTGCTTAATAAATTACTTAAACAATTAGTCAGTTACCAAACTTTTCTGTTAATCAACTAACTGATAAGTCAACTAATCGCTCTCATACTACTTAAGTGTGGTGCAGAACAGATCCGTGGTTCCATCAACTAATATGAACTTTTTAATAATTAACAGAATGATGAATTACTTCAGCATTTAGAAACAATGCCTTGTGATTTGTTAGAGCCTACAAGTGAGGCCTAAAGCAATACAGGAGTCAACCTCAAGGGGTGAAAGTAAGATTGAAGGTCACTATCAGTGGTTATAAAGTGACCAGAAACACACTTAGCTGCCTGTAAAGAGAGATATCCATGAGGCACACAAGCCTGTGAGGCACTCAATGAACAGATCCTTATTGATTTCACATAAACGACATGTACTGTAGGGCCAATTGAGCCTCTCAACAACTCACTTTTGCTACATCTCCCCTCCAAGCAACTAATCCCTCCCATGAACACACAGTTTCAATCTTCAGTGCACCACATGCACATACACACAGTGCAAACCCTCTCCCCACTACCACTCAAAGCTCTCCTAAATGACCTCATGAAGTAGGGTGAGGCTCTTCACACATCTAGCAACAGTGGTGGAAACAGAGCAAAATATCCCCTCATTGATCGGTTGACGGCACCCAAAGGTCAACAAGGCAGCGTTCTCAGCACGCTGAATGGCCCACATCAGGTCCTGTTGGCAACGGATGTGCTAGTGAGAAACTCTCAGTACTTGAGTGAGACGAGCTAATAGCTGGTGAGCAATTCCAAGCAGTGGACAAAGAGTCTTTTTCTTCTTTCCATTTTGTCTAACTCATGCACCTGGTTTGTTTGGTAAACTGCTCTCAGCTTGAGCCCTGTGTTGAGTTTTACTGTTTATTTATCAGATCATATACATATTATTATCCCTTTTATGTCCTGTCCCAGACCGACAATAAAAGTGGCCTTTTTAACCATATGTCGCAAGGTGTAAACACAATTTGAGTGAAGTTCTAAGTGAAGTTTAGAAATGTAGGAGGAGACAGAGAGCAGGTGATAGGCTGCAGCGTGATAATAAATACAACAGTCTTTAGCCTCGGTTGCCGGTTAATACTGGGTTTCAGTACCTAAATGTAAGTACAATTATTTGTCTTAATCATCACATTTCAGTCAGTCTTGTGCAATGCATTTATTGTGAATGTTCATTTCATGATGATGAAAATACAATTTATCACTGAATACTAATTTGAACCAAAATATGACACAGAACCAATATGCCCTGAATACACACATAAAATACATAAGTGTTCTCCACATAAAAAATGTGCCTGCCTCTCAATTTCACTATTTCTGTGTGTGTGTGTGTGTGTGTGTGTGTGTGTGTGTCTGTGTGTGTCTGTGTGTGTGTGTGGGTGTGTGTTGCGTAATATAGGCCTATAACTAATATAATTTGATGAATAATAAAGTTTACAAAGTGAGTAACACTATTTGGCTCATGTTTTGGGTATGAGTGATGCTGTTCTAGAATATCATAGTAATGATGTGTTTGGGTATTGGCAGAGTAATAGGGCTGCTATCAGATCATTTTCTACATGAACTGCATGCAATAGTCACTGCTTTGCTATTTTGTTATTTTGCTTAGAAACTTCAGATATGTTTTCTTTTCAGACTTCAAAAATGTGATAAACAGTTGATTGTTTTATGTCCATTATGGTTTACACATAAAACAAATGTAAATTTGATACAAATACGCAGAAGGCATCTGATGGTTACCATTGCGTATGAGCACGGACCACTGATAATTAAAATGACCCACCATGTAATATTTGAATAAAAGCAACACATTTTTGGTGTATGTGCCAATGGAACCTCTAGTCGTTTCCTGCATGCTGTCTCCACTGCTGAAAATAAATGGTATACCAAAGATGCTGACACAAGATGCTGGGAGCTATGGATATCTTAAAGTTCTATCTGCTCACGATTTTCTGCATATTTAGTAAAGGTAGTTGTAATACGGCTATTAATTCAGAACGAGTAATGTGTAATCACGTGCCCTGCAAGACGCTTTTGTTCAGGTTTTGACATCTAATTCGCCATTTTTTTCAGGGAATTAGATTTCATGGAACCCCAGGATGTATTCATTTCTTTGTGGGCATGTGTGAGCACATGCTAGGGCATCTGTGCATCGTGTGTGTTTGCATTTATGTGTGTCACTGGGGTAATTAGAAATAGGAGGAAGGGAGAGATCAAAGGAGGCACTTTACACTCTCCGTTTTAGTTCTGATATGAGTGCGTGTCTGCATGTGTGCGAGTGTGTGTGCGTGCTTGTGTGATGATCTCCTCCAAGCTTTGATGCTGTAAGCTCCGCCGGTTAATGTACTACGGATAAAAATACTACACCATGTAATCTGGCATTTATCCCTCGAGAGCAGAAGCCCAAAATGTGACACATGTCAAGAGGAAGGAGAGACGAAGAACAAGCGGGGGGAAAGAGGAGGAGTAATGGAGGTAAGGGACCTAGAGACTCCATTTCTTCTTCTGCTCTAAGATAATTCAAAGATTGTCAGAGATTCTTAACTGTGCAGAACATTTTCCATTAATTATAAGAATTAATTCAGCACAGTAAAACATGAAAGGGAAGACAGACATGCATTACGAGTTTGCTTGCAGAGTCTGTAGAGTTATAGCAACACATCACAAGCAGCAAAAAAGGAGCGGGGCCCCAAATTCAGTGACATGAACTTCATTTTTTAAGAGAACAGATTCTAAATGTGTTTTCCATCTTTCTAAAGTTTAAATGTGCTGACAACTATGGCCCAAGTAAGGTATGACATTCGATTCAGTTCAAAACAGCACAGGAAACAGATCCACAACCTTCTCATGTAGTCAGAAAAGGGTCAGAAAAGGGTAGTCAGAATTTGTGAATGACAAGCCACCAAACACATTTTCAAAGCTGCGGGAGACTTTGCATTGTAAAACACATTACTGTCACAGTCTCATAATAACGCTTGCATTCAGAAACACAAAGATGAAAGTTTCTTAAATTCTACTTTCTGGATCCCTCAAAATCACACTTATGAGAAACACCAACCCCACTTGTCTGTGTGTACCTTAACTGATAATGGATGGTCGTCAGATGCTGTTTGCACCTTTTTAGCTCTTAAAGCAGCCTGATATAACTCCTTGCATGGTGTCTCAGGTGATGCAGCCCTATTGAAACAACTGCATGTGAAGCTGTCATGAAGACAAACAGTTGTACTACACTGCGCTAGTGCATAGGATGCTGAACAGACGCATAATGGCTGAGTAGTGTAGACCGCATCCTATCGCTGACCCATGGACCTGAGTGTTTTTGCAATAATATGCAGTCTCCCCAAGAGATGCATTTGCTTGAAAACTGCAGTTTGTGCTCACACTGGTCATTAAGGGAAAAAAACATCCAAATCCTGTCCAGATCTTCTCCCACAGACACTCTCTTTATTTATAAATATTATACATAATAATAATAATCTTTATTTGTAGAGCACTTTTTAAAAACAAGTTGCTTCAACAAGTGCAAAGACAACAATACAAGCAAGAAAACATTAAAAAGACTAAAATACATGTTTAGGATAAATATAAAATAATAATAATAATAATAAAATAAAAGGGATAAAATAAAGTCAAATAAGATCGGGAAAGGCTCTCCTATAAAAGTATGTTTTAAGAAGGGACTTCACTGACCCAGCCGACCTGATTTCCTCGTGCAGGCTGTTCCAGAGCCTCGGGCCCCTGACAGCAAACGCTCTGTCCCCTTTAGTTTTCAGTCGAGACTCTGGAACAGACAACAGATCTCTGCCCGAGGATCTCAAGGTACGTGCTGGTGCGTATGGGACTAAAAGGTCAGAAATATAACAAGGCGAGAGGCCATGAAGAGCTTTAAAAGTGATCAATAAAATTTTAAAGTGAATTCTAAAACACACTGGGAGCCAGTGTAGTGAAGCTAAAATAGGAGTAATGTGGTCATATTTCTTTGTTCTGGTTAAAAGCCTGGCAGCTGAGTTCTGGACAGTCTGGAGTCGATTAGTAGATTTTTGGGTTAAACAAGTGAAAAGGCTGTGGCAATAATCCAGGCGTGATGAGATGAAGGCGTGTAAAATGGTCTCGGTGTCCTTAAAAGTTAACATAGATCGAATTTTTGTTATATTTCTAAGTTGATAAAAACATGATTGAACAAGCTTTGTGGTGTGCTTCTCGAAATTTTAATTACTATCAAACCAAACACCAAGGTTCTTTGCAACAGGCTTAAAGTGATTTACTAGGGAACCAGCAGATGGCAGTATTTGTTTTGCCATCTGCTGGGACCCGATGACCAGGATTTCTGTTTTGTCTGAGTTCAGCTGGAGGAAATTATTTGACATCCATTTTTTAACTTCACAAATGCAGTCGGTAAGTGAACTCATTCCATGGTCTGTGGATCTGACGGGCAAGTACATTTGTGTGTCATCAGCATAAATATGAAAAGAAATGCCATGTTTATGGATAATATGTCCAAGGGGAATCAGATACAAGGAAAACAAAATGGGTCCTAAGACCGACCCCTGAGACACACCATATTTAACTGGACAGAACGAAGAGACATAGTTGTTTACTGACACACAAAACTTCCTATTTGACAGGTAGGATGAAAACCATTCTAAGGCTGTACCAGAGATCCCCACGCAGTGCATCAGTCTATCTAACATGATGTTGTGATCAATGGTGTCAAAAGCAGCACTAAGGTCCAGGAGTACCAGGACTGAGCACATGCCTTCATCAGCAGACATTAAAAGGTCATTGGTGACTTTAAGCAAGGCAGTCTCAGTGCTGTGGTACTTCCTGAAACCAGAATGAAACTTTTCAAATAATTTGTTATTTTCCTGTACAGTGAGCAGTTGTTTGGACACAATTCTTTCTAAAAGCTTTGCAATAAAAGGCAGTTTTGAAATTGGTCTAAAATTTTGTGGGAGGGAGGGATCTACACCAGGTTTCTTAAAAAGCGGGTTCATGCAAGCCGTTTTAAAATAATCAGGGACACAACCAGTAGATAGGGAGCTGTTAAAAACAGAGATCAAATGGGGCCCAACAGAATCCATTACTTTCAGTAAAAACTTTGTAGGTATTACATCAAGTGGGCTGGAGGATACTGTTTTTAAAAGCTCACACAAGTCAATGGGATAAAACTAGTTAAAACTCTCTTGTTGCTGGTGAGGGACCTCTGAGTAAGAGGCCATGGAGGTAATAGAGGCCCTGACCACCTTATTGGAGGTGCAATAGAATAAAATAAAAGGGATAATACATATTTTAATGATATATTTAACAGAAACAGACGGCAGTATTCAAGTTAGGAACGTCTAGTATCCGTAGCGCCAACATGGCGTCATCGTGGTAAAACTTCGACAGGGCAAACTTACTTCCTGTCTTTACACATGTCAAAACTACTGTACACATTCAAAACATAAAACAAACAATAATGTTAGGTGACGTACTCAGTAGTTATGGGTTATTTATACCTTACTGACCTGTATTAAAACAGGTGAAACAGGAGCAATGAAGATACGGTGCGTCTGCGCTTCGTTCCAGATTGCTTCTGAGGAAACAGCGGAGGCGCTGCTTGCTTACCAATCCCTGTAGCAACTAGCATGACCACAAACGTTCCGCCTCACTGCTCTACAGAAAACTGCATACCTCACTATATTAGTGCAACACCAATTATTTTCCTCCTTAAATTAAAATACAAATATATACAATAACCCATAATGATTAACGTGATAATTGTTAATTTGTTTTCACCTAAATGTGATCACACTACCTTAGGTGTGTCACACGCTCCCCAACAACAAAAGTGGCTCCTGACACTTACTTTAAATCACCAGTTTCAAGTCAAAATCTTATCAACATAACAATCTTTACAATGTACAAAACCTTCACTCATTAAGAATGTCTGTCCCTGTGGATCGACTGTGTGTGCTGTGACTTATCAGTACCCATGGTTAGGAGAAGCAAGTAGCAAATGAGGACAGTGAACAATGGTTGTGTATTGGAATGATTGTGAGTATGGCTGGTACAGCAGGTGAGTGTAGGGCCTGAAGTCAGTACCAACAGAATTTACAGAGGGGCGTGACTGATATACTGGGTGGCCAAGGGATGAGTAAGTTAGCATTTGACCTGGTTGTCTCTCCCTAGTAGACCACCTCAGGGGAACTGGGGAGCTAGATTGAGAATCCTGCACCCGCTCCTCACGGGGTGGCAATTTTATCCGTTATCATCCGGTTCAGTTTGATGAGGGATGTCCTGTTCATCCTCAAGTTGCATTTCACCCTCGCCTGGTGAAAGTCCTTCGTCCCCTTGCCCCATTGTCTGTGTTCTAGCTGCCTGCTGCACAGATTCAGTGTCCCGTGATGTTTGTGTCTCTGTCCTCTTCTGCCTTTCTCCATGTTCTACAACCAGCTCAGGCGAACATCCCCCCCTGTGCTGGGTCCCTTCTGCCAATGTTCTTTGTGCCGGTTCACAATGGATTCTGACTGATCTTTTGGGAGTCTGAGTAGACCTCCTCTTGAAGACAGCTGTTGTCCTCGACTCAGCCCAGCCTGCCGGTATCCTCAGCCAGTAACCTGCTGACTCATCATCCGAGTCAGCTGTCTCAGCACTAAAAGTTTTGTCTCTCACATCCCTCTTTTTTCTGGAGGGTTTCCTTGCCTCTGTGTTGTCCTTGAGGTTGGTCTGGTAGGCTGGAGTGGGAATACCACTGGCAAATCATTTACCAGCAAGAGCAGGTTCCTGTGCAGAGTTCTGGGTTTCCCTTTGTTACCACTTTCGGGATGGATGACATAGACTGGATTATCTGAAACTTGTTCCTTTACCACATATATTCTCTTCTCCCAATACGAACGCAGTTTACCAGGCCCACCCCGCTCTCCAACATTCCTCACCAGCACCCTATCTCCTCTCGCCTTCTGATCATAATAGGACTTGCCCTTTGCACTTGATGACAGGCTGTTATTGTTGGCAATGCGATACGCTTCTGTCATCCTTTTACGCCACTTCTCAGCATATCCTTTATGTGTCATAGGGTCTGTATCCTCCAACAGACCAAACAGGAGATCCACCGGAAGGCGAGGGTGTCGACCATAGAGTAGAAAGTGAGGCGAATAACCAGTAGATTCGTGCCGGGTACAGTTATATGAATGTATAACCTGCGGGAGATGTTCTCTCCAGGCCTCCTTCTCTTTGTCCATCAGTGCACGTAACATCTGTAACAATGTACGATTGAAGCGCTCGGTGGGATTACTTTGGGGGTGGTATGGAGATGTTCGGGAATAACCTAAGTTGCCCGAGTGTTCGAAAAAGCTCATTCTCGAACTCGCGTCCCTGATCATGATGAAGTTTGTTTGGGAATCCAAAGCAAGGAACAAAGTCATTGTAAATCCACTCTGCTGCTGTCCATCCGGATTTATTTTTGGTCGCATAGGCTTGAGCAAACCTTGTGAAATGGTCGATTACCACCTCTTAGGGAGATCATCCCCTCACAAGTAATCTATACAAACAAGTTCCAGGGGTGAGTTAGACTTCAGGCTGCTCATGGGTGTGCGCACATGAACTGTGGGTTTTTTCTGTTTTATGCACCAGCATTTCTTAGTCACATAATCCTCTATATCTCTTTTCATATAAGGCCAGTAAAATTTGTCCTGAGGACTCTCTCTGTGCCCACATGCCCCTTATTATCATGAAGGTTCTTCAAGACAATATAACGGTATTTGACAGGTAGGACTAGCTGTTTTCTCTCTGGTGTCCGTCGATACAAGATTCCACCCTCAAGGTGTAGCCGGTTCCACTCATGGAGAAGCTTGCAAGCAATTCCCTTCACTGACTTCCGGGTATCCTCCGTAAGCTTATACTTCACCTCTTTCAGTTTCATAATTTCTCCGATCACAGGGTCCTCCTTTTGGGCTTGAACCAACTCGTCATGGCTTATTTCATGTTGGGGGGTGCGGCGTGGTAGGACAACATCAAGGGAGGAGGCAGAGAGAGCAGCCACCCAGGCCACATCATTTCTTTGGGCTGCTTGACTTCCTTCCCAAGCTGCATTCACCACATCCTGCGACAACTCCTCTGTGCATGTTGGCATGTATTGGTCGATATCAAGAGGGACACGGGACAGTGTATCCGCATCAGTATTTACTCTCCCTGGCCTATACTTGATGTCAAAGCGGAAATCTGACAGCTCCCCCACCCAACGGTGACCCACCGCATTGAGTTTGGCTGTGCTCATTACGTACGTGAGTGGGTTGTTTTCTGTGTATATGGTAAAGTGTGGAGCATAGAAGAGGTAATTCTCACACACTGCCCACTTTAGAGCAAGAAACTCTAACTTGCTGCTATGACAGTGATAATTCCGTTCTTCCTATGTCAGGGTTCGTGACCCATATCCAATGACCCGCAGCTTCCCATCCTGCAGCTGGTAGAGGACAGCTCCCAAGCCTTGCTCTGACGTATCAGTATGCAGGACGAATGGCTGGTCAAAATTAGGGTATGCCAGAACCGGAGGATGAGTCAACAAGTCAATCAGCCTCTCAAGTACGCTTTGATGATCCTTAGTCCACTCTATGGTTGCCCTAGATGACAACGTTGGCCTCATCATACAGCTGTAGCCCTGGTGTAAAATATAGGGATTAAAATAAGTTAGTTCCTATCAAAAGCAGAATAAAATAAGTCAGTAGGGAAATTAACCTAAAAAGAAATTTAGTTTAATAAGGAAAGAGTAATGCTTAGCTCAGATATTAAGATAATTTAGTCCTAAATGAGATGAAAATGTAAATATTTGCAAAATAAACTGTTCTGTGTTTGAGGTAAAACAGTAAGGTAAACTGAAAAAAAAAATACTGATTGTTCCTTTAATTTTAGCTGTGATTGTTGATGTTGACGTTTGATTGGTTGCTGTGGGTGTCAGTCAAGGTCACTTGTGGTGATTGGCTGTAACTAAGAAAATGGACTGGGTGGGAAAGAAAAAAAAAAAGCCGCGAGAGAGAGACGGGGGGAGAGACACGAAGTAGGAGGGGTGACCACGGAGCTGGAGAAAAGTGGAGAAACTTACAGAGATGCAGTTTGTCGAATGTTTATGTAATGTTTGAGCAAAAGACGTTATAGCTGAGGACAGTAAAGCACAGTACTCGCTTAACCGCAGTGTGTTAGAGTGCAGGTTTAATGCGAGTGGGGCCGGGCTAACTGAGCTAACGTCGGCGAGCCACTGTAGCAGAGGACGCCATTGCTGATCTTGGACTGTTTGGAGTTCCCGCACGAGGACCTAACGAGGACTTCGCCTCCGCTGCCGTTTTCATCGCTTCCTGCTCTGTTTCTTCTGGACGGACGCTGAACTGTGAGTTGGACCGTGTGTATTGTTACTCTGTTGAGAGAGAGGGAAAAAAGGATTTTGTCGCACCGCACCCGAGCTTTTTTTTTTGCGCAACTGAGAGACTGTGTTTGTGTGTGCATGCGGGCCCGATTTGTGTTTGAGTGGTAACTGATTAAGTATATTAAAGTAACGTTATTTGGAGTTAGCCTATTCATGTTTTGAGAAAAAAAAGCCAGAAGAAGACGTTTGCTGAAGAAAGAAGAACCAATAGTGTGTGATATAGTATTTTGGTATCAAAGACAGGTTTTCTCTAATTTTAAAGTAATTATTTTCCAACTTTTGGCGAAGTTACCTGAGTGTAATATTCTTTCTAAAACAAAATTTATTTTAAAGAGGTATATTTTGTGTTTTGTATTGGTTTGTGTTGCTGCATTATTTGAAGAAACCGGTGATACTTTTTGTACTACATTTAACAAGGAAAGCAGTCAGTAAAATATCATTCCTGTTAACATAAGAGAATTGTTGGGTCAGTTATTTCAAATATATTATTATGGGGAGAGATTTAAATACTTAGTTTGACCATTTCTGTATATATTAAGAGGGTATTTCAGGAGTCACCCATAACAGGTAAACCTTCGGGGTAGTGTGGTGTCCGAACGATAATGCTGCGATGATGTGTTGAGAAGAAATCCGCTTGACACTGTTCTTGATTATAAAAGTTTATTACATCAAAGAATTCAGCATCAATTACAAGCTCTGCAGCAGCTTGGAGAGTGACCCAGCCCGATGGCCACTCTGTCTCTCTGTACATTGAACACAGCTTATATAGGACATGTTTAGGTATCTGCTAAAGACCATATAAGGGCACAGTCCCTTCATACACACTAATCTCTACTCCCCCTACCACTGGGTCAGAGGTCAAATTCCATAGGAGGGTTCACTCTTTGCACACCCATCAATCATTACTCCCCCTTAAGAGTTCACTGTGCCTCTCTCCAGCTGCAGAGTATTATTTTAAACTGTAATGGTCAAATGCACATATGTTATACACCACAGTAGCTACCTTTTTGAAACAAACACCGAACCCATAACACCCCATCAATCAAGTCTAAAGCCTAATCATAGTCGCTCAGGCGCTTATACAGGGTGGTGGGGTGCTACACAGCATTCTCCTTGCATCCTCTTGTTGGTCCTCATCCAAATGACCGAGGTTCACTGGCGGGTGCCACAGCAACGGAGTTGGATCAGCACAGTGAGAATTGACCTGATTGACTGGCAGTTAATTCCGGTTCGTTGGAAGGATCAGCCTCCACGATTCTCTCAAAATGTTGTAAGGTGCCCAAGGCCATCTTCCGTGGTAAGGTGACATCGTGTCCAGTGTTGTTGCCAACTGCAATGGTAACATAAGGGTTCGCAGGGTTCTGTATCTCCAACAAACCTGCCCCTAAGTCCAGCTGCTCAATTGGCTGGCTGCCCTCATCTGCTTCGAACAACACCAGGCGGTCAGAAGGGTTCATGTTTGGGGGAACCCGACACCTCACCCCTTGCGCCTGTTCTTAAGCGTCCTTGCGGCATGCTTGGTTCTGCTGTCTGGATAAAGCTTACAATCGCTTCCGCTTTCTCACTTGGAACACGGATGGCGTCGCGAAGCAATTTAGTCAGGGTGGGTATTAACTGTTCTGGTTGTCCCTCCACAATCTGTTCCAAAACATTAAAGCCAATTAATGGTCTTTCCATGGTCAAACTGCTGACTAGGAATGGGACTAGGATCCTTGTTTCCTGGTAAGTTGGTCATTATGGCTACCCAGCCATCAAAGGGAATAAGTTCACCATTAACTGCGTACACTTCTAATTCATCCATTTCCTCAATGAGTTCAGACATTGGTCGGATATCGAGGTCAGGCAGGTGCAGATCCTTCCAGGCTCGGCTTATTATACTGACCTGTGCGCCTGAGTCCAGCAATGCGGTCACAGCCAAGCCACTTAGATTACACTGTATTAACGCCTTCTTTCCTATTAACTTGGCAACAGCTCCACGTTTAGCACCCAGTGGCTCGCAAGAAAACTGGGCAGAGAGTTCGCTATGTTGGTAACTATTCTGGGTACTAGCTACTTCTGGTGTAATGGAAGAGGGGAGGTCTGTTGTTCTGCCATCACAACCGGTTTGAGTCCTTACCTTACCAGGATGCTCAGTTTGGGGCTCTCTTTCAGATCCGATCACTGGGTGCCCCGCTGCAGCGACCGGCTCCAGTTTCCCTGCCTCCTTTGTCTCTTTAGGCAGCCCACCGCTCTGTGGCCTTCCTCCCCACAAGAGAAACAATGGCTACAGTCTTTACGGTTTTGCTCAACACATTTTGGACAACCGTAAGTTTTCTCTTTCTTGATCCTTCCCTTATCTTGCAAATACTGGTTCATTGGGTCTGGTGGTTGTAGCTGACTCTGCTGTCTCATTGCCTCAACCATCCTTGTGAGCTCATCTACTTTGGCTGCAAGCTCTTTTACTGGGTCTGTCTTTGTTTTGAAGGCTGAGCTCTCTTCCTTGTTGCTGTTGTCTTGGACTACATTCAGCTCAAGCTGGGCGCTATGTGCACTTGTTGTGGTCTGCCGACGAGAAGAGCCCATTCTTTTCTGTGTGCAGGAAGACGTCTTGAACAGTAGTTGCGCTGTATTTTATGCCTGCGTCTGACAATTTGGATGTGAATAGGACACGTTGCTTCAACCCTATCACCCAGTAGAGGAACTGTTGTGGTGTCTCGTTCTCATCCTTTCTGGTGCACATCAACTCTTGGAATAACTCCGTGCTGTTTTTCTCTCTTAAGTGGGCCTGGAGAAACCCTTTGAGTTCCATCACAGTCAGGTCGTCCTTGTTTATTAGCATATCTTTGAAAGTTCCAGGTTTTATTATTTGAAGCACGCCACAAACTATCTCTGTGTCTTGGAAACTTTCTTTGATCGCTTCCTCTATTTGCTTACAGACATTATTGTAGCTGATGTCGGATGAATGGTCACCAACCTGACCCTCTTGCACTTTAAACTCCCTTCTCTGTAGGTATGTGAGCTCTCTTAGGGAGATCATCCCCTCACGCACGGACTGGGCCCCAGACGGATCTGATGGACTGTTGTATGACGAGTCACTATGAGACCTACTAGTCTGTGTTGGTAACCGTGGGGAGTACTGTGGTGACTGTGTTGCAGGTACCATAATACTATGTCTAAGCTTTCTACCAAGCTCTTCATAGCTAGTGAGCATTGCCAGTAACTCAGTGTTTGTAGTGCCAGATGCAACAGTAGCGTCTACAGCTTGGGACATTTGATCAGCCTGTTGTGACCTAGTGAGGTTGTCATCTGTAGTGTGAGTAGTATTTACTGTTTGTGTGGTTGTCTGCATAGGGAGTGGTTCTAAGGCTGGCAAAACCAATACATCTCGATTCTTAACAGCAGCATCAATATTATCCTTTAAAATCAACAATTCGACCATCCCAGTGTCCTCTGACTCAAGCAAGTGCTTACTGTACATGAATGCATGATGTAATCGAAGCAGCCCTCGTGGTCTCTCTCCGTGAGCTCAGACGGGTCGAGGTTTGACACTGGACCCACGTTCTTGGCGATCTGGAAGAGCTATCCTGCTGACAAGGTGAGTAGGCTCCTCCTAATGTCCCACACTACGCTCTTCCTCTCACTCTCTGACATGACAGTGGCTCCTTACAGTCCCTCACGATGGGTCACTCAGTTCAACAACGGCTCAGTCTCTGTCCCAGCTGTCGCTCACGACGTCTCTGCTCGCATCAGCCTCTGTAGTGGTGGTCCTAGATGTCATCAATGGATCAGCTCCAGGCCAGGAAGTGGCGCTGATCCCGGACGAGCCCCCAAGATCTGTTACGGGCCCCAGGGATAGGTGCCTCAGTAGCAGATATGTAACCTGTATTGAAGCAGGTGAAACAGGAGCAATGAAGATACGGTGCGTCTGCGTTTCGTTCCAGATTGCTTCTGAGGAAACAGCGGAGGCGCCGCTTGCTTACCAATCCCTGTAGTAACTAGCATGACCACAAACGTTCCACTTCACTGCTCTACAGAAAACTGCATACCTCACTCTATTAGTGCAACACCAATTATTTTCCTCCTTAAATTAAAACACAAATATATACAATAACCCATGATTAACCTGATAATCGTTAATTTGTTTTCACCTAAATGTGATCACACTACCTTAGGTGTGTCACATAAGTCATGTGTGGAGGATCGCACCACATGCTGTATGTGAGCAGCTAACATTTCTGAGTTTCTGTTTGTTTGGGTGAAGTCCGTCTGTCTTAAAAAGAGAGAATTAGTGTGTGTTTATTTGTTCTATGTATGTTACCAAGCAGACACTTTCATTTACATTTGTATTTAAGAATGAAAGGCATAAGTATGCTCGTGGGCAACTTCCAGATGTCTGAAAGAGCCGCATGATTACACGACCCGCTTTTTCATTTGCAGTCTAGCCTCTCAGGTTCAGCCCACTCATTCTTTATACTTTTCATTTATTTTTTTGGTAGGGTAACAGTCAGAAATCAGTTCACATTTTATTAGTATTGTACCCTTACTAATGTATTTGTAATGTCTATAGACGTGCCTTGTATTTTGATTACTATGTTTCAGTTAGTTACTAGCTAAGGTTAGCTTAGCTTTATCTATATTTTAACAATCCACAATGAAACTTCAGTTACCATAGTATAAAAGACCTTACAACAGTTAACATAACATAATTAATGTCAACGTTATGGAAATGGGCAGTTTGCTATGCTATAGAGTGAACAACAACACAGCAACTAATGTAATATTGTTAGCTAAGTTATGGGTTAGCAAACTGTCCCTACAGTTAAGATGAGAGGGAATGAGACCCAGAGCCAGCAGCTCCAAACAGCAATACTTACAACTCTCCTGCTACTATATAGCTGGCATCACAACAACAGCATTGGTGAACTAGAAGGTAAGATGAATGTCTGTAGGAAAGTCATTTAACGTTACCTGAGGACAAATAATGGTTGGAAGGCTGGAATAGTGTTGTGTGGCTCTGTCCGGGCCAATTTGTTTATTTCCCATTTACAGAGCCAGGGCTGTTGAGATACACCAGATTAGCTAGTAAACTGTGAGAAGATATTCAATAAATTTGACAAAAAGATGTGTATTTCATTGAATTACTGACCCAGCCTTTAATTTGGGGACACTAAACAATAAGAAATTTAAATAAATGTTTTATAAATCTAAACACTGTTTTAATAATAATAACAACAAAATATTGTATCTGTATAGTGCTTTAAAGGTGCTGAAAGACATTGGAAATACAAACTATTTACAGTAAAGACATACAGGATAATATACTTACATCCTCATCTTAATTTCGAATGGGCTACAAGTGCATTAAAACACTAGTGGAACAACAGCACACCATCGAGCCCGGTTGTCCAAAACCAGCAATAAATTCCATTTGTAGACAGATTTGGCATCCTGTGTAAACCACGGATGATCATCATTTAAAAATATACAACAGTCTTCCTCTGTAAAGCCTCACTACATTTAACCATTAAGAGACAAAACTTAGACAATTAAACACAAGGTGAGACTGCACACATCCCTCTGACACTTGGCCAGTGAGACTGTCTGTCACTCATGCAGCCAGACAAACCAGCAGCTTCAGACAGACAGGTGAACAGACAGACAGACAAGCTTCTTCTTCTCTGCTGCAGCTGCTGATTAAACAAATTTAGTTCCATTTTCACACAGTTTATCATATTCCTGAGCTGACTTTTCTTCCCCAAAGTAACACTTAATTTTGGGTAGAAAAAACCTTAAGTTTCCATCACGTTTTTTGTGCTTTCCTAAAAAAAAGTATTCAGATTCGGGTATATCCCTATAAAGTATTGGAGTATACTGTTGGAAAAGTGTGGTAATGAAGTAGAAGCTGTACAATCTTTACAACAGATATTTTATTTCTCTGCAGTACATTTGATAAATTGGGCGGCACGGTGGTCCGGTGGATAGCGCTGTGGCCTCACAGCAAGAAGGTCGCGGGTTCCCCAGCCTTTCTGTGTGGAATTTGCACGTTTTCCCCCGTGTCTTTGTGGGTTCTCTCTGGGTGCTCTAGCTTCCTCCCACCGTCCAAATACATGCAGCCTAGGTTGATTGGTGAACCTAAATTGTCCTTAGGTGTGAGTGCGATGGATTGGCGACCTGTCCAGGGTGTACCCCGCCTTTCGCCCGATGTCAGCTGGGATTGGCTCCCTGTTGTTGATTTGATATCATCATTTGTTGATCATTTACATTGAATCTGTGTAAGATACTCAAATCAATAATTTGTTTCTTTGTACTGTAATTCATTCACCCTCACTGACTATGCTGCACCAACACTTAGTTTTTCACTAAGTTTACGGATGTACTGTAAATTGCAAACAACATTCCAAAGTAAATGTCAATAACCAAATGTACAATCTTCACAAAATCCCCATCTCTTTTTCTGCCTCTCTTTCTTTTTCTGTCTTTCTTTCTGAATAACACTCGTCAGGAACTGCAGTACATATTCCAGTTTTCAATTATTCTGGCTGAGGGCAATATGTTTTAATGATGAGCTGATTCTCTGAGTGCAGTCTCCAGCTTTGCCAGCCGGAGCAGTAATGCTTTTTGCACATGTCAGGGTCGGGGCCTAGTTGTAATCTGAGGCTCATTACAGCTGGTGAGGCCAAGAGCAGAAACGGAACACAACTTCTCCCTGCAGCGCTGAATTACTTTTCTACCACCGGGTTCCCCTCTCCCTCGTTCAATGTTCCTCTCCTTGTCTCAGCTGCTTCACTGTTTGTCTTTGATCTCTCTCTTTCCTGTCTTATTCTCTCACTCCCAGTCTCTCTCAATCTCAATATCTTGTTCTCCCCCCATCTGCTTCTCCGTTTATTTCTTGATCTTTGTTTCTTGCTCTCTCTTTCTTCTCTCTCGGCCTCTTTCCCTTCGTTCTTACTCGACACTCCTCGGGGGACCTCACAGAGTGCAGTGGGTTTGGAGTTGGAGGCTAGTTTTATTGAGTTTGCTCAGGGTCCTGGAAAGGCCTATTTACCAATAAGGTCATGATGAGGTGCATCGAGTCTATGAGCAAATCCTCAAATCCCTCTCAAATTGGCATGTGTGTGTGTTTATGTGTGTGTTTATCTCTTGCATGTTCTCACATTTTGCCAGTACAGCGTATTAGATTTCTAGATCCTTCATAGAAGAGGACTTATCTTGCATATTGAGGAGTAAGCAGAGTATTGACAGAACTGTGAATAACCTTGTTAAACCGATCTGGCTCTGCATTCACGGTACTGTATTTCAACCCTTTGCATAAATTCTTCACCATGTAGCCTAGCTTTTTTTATGGTGAAGCCTTTACAAAGCTCTCTATTACACATATTTTGGTGGACACCAATCTTAACAGCTCAAAAGGTGCTAATGATCACCAATTCAATATGAAGGTTGAAACACAATCATTAACGTCAGAAACACAATGCACCTGGGTGAGGAACAGCCAAACTCAACTAACAAGGTAAGGTTGCTGAAGACAGTTTACCATCAAAAGTTATCCACCATGGCAAGACTGAGCACAGAAACAAGACACAAGTTAGTTATACTGCATCTGCAAGGTCTCTCCCAGGCAGAAATTCTAAGGCAGATCAGGGTTTGCAGATGTGCTGTCCAAGCCCTTTTCAAGAAACACAACGAAACAAACAACGTTGAGGACTGTATATGCAATGGTCTACCAAATAAACTTACTGCTGCAGTTGAAACACACATTGTGCTTACTTCCCTTCACAATAAAAAGATGTCCAGCAGTGGCATCAGCTCAGATCTGACAGAAAACGGTGGGACCGTCGTATATCCATCTACTGTCTGGAGAAGTCTGATCAGAAGTGGCATTCATTGAAGACTTGTGGCCAAAAAGCCATACCTCCGACATGGAAACAAGGCCAAGTGACTCAGTTATGCCCAGAAACACATGAACTGGGGTGCAGAAAAATGGCAGGGTGCTCTGGTCAGAATTTGAAATATATGGCTGTAGCAGAAGGCAGTTTGTTTAACGAAGGGCTGGAGAGCCGTACAAGAATGAGTGAGCATGGTGTAGGTTCCTTGCAATTTTGGGGCTGCATTTCTGCAAATAGAGTTGGGGATTTGGCCAGAATTAATTAGTCTCCTCAGCAGAGGTGGGTAGTAACGAGTTAAATTTACTCTGTTAAATGTACTCAAGTAACTTTTTTGAGTAAATTGTACTTGTCAGAGTAGTTTTAATGCATCATACTTTTACTGTTATTTGAGTAGTTTTTAAGAGAAAAATCACTACTGTTACTCCACTACATTTGTATACATTCATCGCACTACTTTGCTACTTATTTATTTAGTTATTTTATTTATTTATTTATATATATGACTCTTTTAGAGCAGAATAATGGCTGAAGCTACAGCATGGTATTATGCAATTCAAATAGCGCTACCAGTTAATATTTAGGCTACCGATTAAAATTTAGTACACCATGCAGCCATAAATAGCTACACACAGTATATCGTGCCTAAAAACTCCTCCTGCTTTCTGCCTTAATGTAAATATTCAAGCCAACAGTTTAGAAGCAGTGTGCATTTAACTAGTCATGCTCATTGGTGTAGCCTGATGAAGACAGACCCAATTATGCACACACAAAAAAGACAAACTACTCTTATTTCATGTGGATGTGACTGATGTAATGTTTCAACCACAGATGATCTTCCTCAGGTAAAAGTTAAGAAGTGAACACACCTGTATTTAAAAGGGAATAAATTATGCAACATCCCAGAATTATATCCTAATTTGATTTGTTTGCCAAATCTTAATTCATTTTTTTTTATTTATCAAGTTACTTTCTTTGTTTCTGTTTCTGATGTTCAGTCTGCTTGTTTCCTTTTCACTGTTCTTTCTAGTGTAGTTGGGTATCTCTGCCTGTTTTATTGTACGTTCATGGTCTGTGTCTGCTTGTGTTTAGCGTTGTTTTGGTATTCATTATTCTGATATGTTCCATTTTAGTTTCATGGTTTGTCTTGCCATTCTTTTTATCACTCAGTCTGCCTGTATGCCCTGTTTAAGTTGGCCTCTGTGTATTTGGTTGTTTCAGTCTTGGCCTTTTGTAACCTTTCAGTGTTCTGTCTGTTCATCACCCTGCCTGCCTGTGTGTAAATTCTGTCTTGATTACTCCTCATCTGCCTCATCTGTATATTCCCTTCCAGCTTGTTAACCCGGTGTATATATTGCTCTCTGTTTCTATCAGTCTTGTTGGTTCTTTATTTCACCTTGTTTTCTTTGGATCGATTTGGACTCAGACACTCTTAGTAAGTGTGCTCACCATTGTTTAGTTAAGTCACTGAACTAAACCTGCCTGTATCCGTGTCCTGCGTTTGGGTCCTCACAATCACACAACCAACACCCTGACACCAAGATGTTTGGGCCAACCTACCTGCTGACTTCCTTCAAAACCTATGTGCAACTGTACCTAAAAGCTTGGCTCACTTGGCTCGCTTCCTCTCCTCATTCTTCAAAGGACATCTACGAGACAGGTGCTTAGCCTATACAAGCAACTAAACTCCGAATCGGGAGGTGCGCATGCATAGCGAGTGTTTGACTGTCCGAGCGGCAGAAAGTGATGGTGAACGTGAGTGGAGGAAAATATTCTGGCAGTAAATGTACGGTGTCGGTTATGTTTTGTCAGCTTCTCAAGACCAAGAAAAGTCTGTTGTTTCCCCACCTGCTGGAAAAGTGAAGCCACTTGCGCTACATTAGCTAACATCTCCCCACCCCTTCAGACTGCGCAGCTGACCAGAAAAGCTTCTACAGTAGGCTGCATCTTTTGGCTGCTATGTAACTTAACATTAGCTCAATTTATAGAAAGTAACTGGTCGCTGTATTTTATTACCACATACTTGTCCAATATTGAGAACATCAGGTACAAGCTTAGACTAAACTGGTGTAGCCTGCAGCTCTGTCCTGTACAGACTGGTTCATTCTAAATTATTTTTCAGGTTTCAGATGAGTCTGAAAAAGTGGTTGTTAGGAAAAGAAAGGACGGTGGTGACTGGAGGAGCTGATGTTAGCAAAGCTAATTAGTGATGCAAACTAGTCCTTTTAAGCTTCTGAGGAGACGTTTCTTTTTGGATTTTAATATGCAAATAAAATGCACCTCAGAAGGGAGGTGGTTTCTCATGTTGCTTATTTTTTATATTAATGTCTATAAATGTCAAAAGCTTTGAAATGAAGACACAAAAGGCAAACATGAACAATCCTACCTATAATGATTCTGAGGTCATATTAACCTGTGTGCCATAAATGTAAAATGACTGTGGAGAGCATCACAGCCAACCAAATAACTTTCCCCGAATCTAAAGGTTGTAGTTCCTCCCTAATAGACTGACCTTTGGGTGTTGTTTATTTATTATCTGCTCTGGCTTTTCCATCTATTTGTTCAGAGATATGGTGAAAATAATGGCCCAATATGATGTGAATTACATATTTTTCAATGGGATGTTTGGGGAGGACCCCCAAACCCCCCGACCATGACTAACACGACCACCACATCATTCCTCTGAAGCTCACAAAAACCTATGGGAAAACACTGAAATTTCAACTATTCTAATGTGCATATCGTAACCTTTGTTCTATCTCACATAGGCTCCGCCCTTTGCTGGACTCTATGGGTACAGTGGGTGGAGCCCGATGACAGTCCGCCCTAGCGGCGACAAGCCAAGATCCTAGGTCGCACATTGCGAGCAGGATCCCGAGAAGGAACCCGACATATCCAAGAGATGGAAACACACAAATGGGCATGGTAAGGGCCAAGATTCCATTGTGCAGATCTCTTCGACACCCACCCTGCTGAAAAAGGGTCGTAGACACTTCCACACTTTGAATGGAATGTGCACGCACCGCTAAGGGTGGGTCTGTTCCCGCTATCACCGAAACAGACGAACAGCTGACCAGTGCATCGAATGGGGGCTGTGTGCTCTACATATTACGTTAGCATAGCACACATGGACACAACAGATGCACTCTCACCTCCCTGTACCCTAAGAGGCAGTAGGGACACTGCTATTTATACGTCACGCACGTATCGGTAGCAACGTCCTATTGGTCGGCTACGTGCACGATAAAAATTTCAGTGGGCAAGTGTGTGCATATGTTTGAAGGAGGTAGTATCCATAGAGTCCAGTAGACGGCGGAGCATGTGTGAGATAGAACACCAAATATTGATTCGATTTAGATTTTTCTTCTGTTCTCTGACTTTGTTTTAATTAATAAATATAACCTATTAACATGTTTATTTTTGAAAGCATTCTTATTTTGTAGCATATTTTTCCACACCTAACACACAAGCCGCCCGTTTACTGGCAACAACATGCACTAATGATTCTGAATGTGTCAGAACAACCAGCAAGGAGAACATTTTGTTAACTTATTTCAACACAGGATAACATCACACAAGCCTCAATGTACAAAACACAGGAATAAATTACTTCCAACTTCACAATTTATCAACACAATTGATGATGTATAACGTTAACTTTAACCTACAAACTCTCTCCTCTCCCGCTGATCTGCTTCCCGCATCCTGTCCCCCCATGAATCCAACCTCATCCCCGGAGTCACGGTCCTGTATCACCTGTATGCCATATCACCACTGTAGTTGCCAATAGTTGTTTGCATGTGATGTCACTAGCACTGCACTCTGACATAGTTGTTGAGCAGGTACTTCACAGTCAGTCACATTGTCTGTTCATGTCTTAATTCTTTCAGCAAAAATCTTGTATACAAAATAACACTTTTTGTGAGA
The DNA here is from genome assembly GCF_021292245.1 of Micropterus dolomieu. NCBI lineage: Eukaryota > Metazoa > Chordata > Actinopteri > Centrarchiformes > Centrarchidae > Micropterus > Micropterus dolomieu. Next base: position 32,049,399 of record NC_060150.1, on the reverse strand, counting down.
CATCATCTGCAGAGCTATCTTTTGGATGGAGTAATTGCCGCATAAGGTTTAGTAAGTACAAGTAAAGAAAAATACACAGATACAGTAAGTGAACACAAGATGCTTAGCCTGGGCTTATAAAGACCTTAAACTTACAGAAGCCCACTTCTATTATGCAAGCTTCATTTTACTGATTATACTGCTCTCAGAAATAGTGAAAATGTCTCTTACAATGCCTTGTTTTAAAATGTACTCTACTAATAAGGACTATAAAAGCAAGCAAACAAGAAGAACTGATTTTGATTTCTTACAAATTTGTTTAAAACAGTATTTCAAAGACAAAGAGAATGAGCTTATAAAATGTCTTCTTCTGAATAGCTGCGCTTAAAGAAGTCTGGCCTTTCTGCTCTTTCATTTTCCACAAAGAATATTTAAGGAAAACTTTCCTGTCTGTCTGACAGATAGAAATGTGAGATTATGTTAAAGAGAGGAAACTTTTCTTGACTCCTTAGGGTATATACGGCTAATTTATCCTTTTACGGGGATTTGTGTCTATCAAACAAGAGTGAAATGTTATATAAGAAAAGTGTGTCTGGAAGGAATTTATTCAGCTGTAACTGATCCGTTCCCTTTCTCAGTCACTTTTTGACGTTCTTTGATATAATAGAAGAGCTGAGGAATTGACTGGCGTGGACAGCTTTTGAATGTTTGAATGCACTGTCAGTATAAAGATAGTAGACTTGGTTCAATATTCATGGACTAGAGACATGATGGACAATTTGAAAATGAAAAGCTGGTTGTAAAAAAAAACAATGTTCCAGGTTTTCTGAGAGGACTGTACTCTTGTAAAGACATTACAAAGGCTTTTTGTAGGAACATCTAATGCTCTTTACTCAGGGATTAGACTGTACATATGACAGATATTTCAGGTTTCAAACCTATGATTTTTAAATATTTACATGAAAGTGATCTTTTAAAATAAATATCCTGATTGTAACAGACAGAGAGACTGTATTTGTCTTCTCAGTGTAATTGAGTATCAAATTACAAAGCTTTCTCTAAGTAACCTTACCTTCCAAATACAATCAACATCTTATAGACTGTTTTAAGTGTGTTGCTCTCAGACAGCTGGCCTGGAGGGTGTTACTGGAATCACTGTTATGGTCACTCTATGATATGCACAGGGCCTGGACTGCATCAAGCTTATGGTCAGTTTGAGCTGTAAGTCTGAGTCAGAGCTGGGAAAATGGACACTCAGATATCACCTAGCATTTGTGTGTTTGAAGGTGTATTGGTATGTTTATCGGTATGTGCCACAGATTCTGCTTCTTCCCCACACACCCTTAATCTTAACCCATCTCCAGTTTTCTATCATTAATGGTGAGGGTTGTCCAAAATGTGTCCTTATCTGACAAATTGACATCCATAGTTCTGCTGACACAGGATTCATGGAAGCAGTGCATGGCTATATGTCAAAACAACAACAAGACAATGAATATATACCACTAAGAGTAGGGGAGATAGGAGTCCTGCCTCCATGATGTATTTTGTGATTTTCTTTTGTTGACATGTTTTCTTTTTCACTGTGTCCCTCTTATGCAACCCTATTGCACGCATATACAGTATACATTCTATACATATGAAGACACTGGAATATCTAAGGCAAGTGGGAAAAATACAAAAATACAGACAATAACCAACAAAGAAAAGCAAATTCTGTATGTGTATGTGGGTCTAAGGATATCCAATATGTTCAACTATTTTATAGAGCAAGTAAGGATACACCTTGGACAGGTTACCAGTTCATCAGCCCTCGCACATAGAGACAGAAAACCCATTCATGCTCACATTCACACATACAGGAAATTTTGTTTTATTCACCGCGGGAGTTTTCCTCGTTTGTTCTGGTTGCCGTTTACATTCTACCTCAGGCCTGTGTTAGTGAGGCGTTACTACACCTGGCCGACCAGATAACTAACGTGGAGAAAAAACATCCAGACTCCTTGCTCATTGTTCTTGGGGACTTTAACAAAGCAAACCTCAGTCATGAACTTCCAAAATACAGACAGCATATTAAGTGTCCCACCAGGGACACTAACACACTGGACCACTGCTACACAACATTAAAGGACGCCTATCGCTATGTTCCCCGTGCAGCCTTGGGATTCTCTGATCACTGTCTGGTTTATCTTATACCGACACACAGGCAAAAACTGTTGAAAAGTCTGTGAATAGATGGACCAACAAGTCAAAGCTGGAGTTACAGGCCTGCTTTGACTGCACTGACTGGAGTGTTTTTGAGGCTGCAGCTGCTGACCTGGACGAACTAACTGACACTGTGACATCTTACATCAGTTTTTGTGAGGACATGTGTGTGCCAACTAAAACCTTCCGCACATACAACTACCAAAAACCCTGGTTCACAGCAAAACTCAGGCAGCTTCGTCAGACCAAGGAGGAGGCCTTCAGAAGTGGGGACAGAGTCTTGTACAACCAGGCCAGGAACACGCTGACTAAAGAGGTTAAAGCTGCAAAGAGGTGCTATGCTGAAAAGCTAAATAACAGCTTTGCAGCCGACGACCCTGCATCAGTTTGGAGAAGCCTACGGACACTCACAAACTACAAGAGACCATCCCTCAACACTGCTGGTACTCAACGACTGGCAGACGAGCTGAATGGTTTCTACTGTAGGTTTAAAAAGCCCAGAGTCCTCTCCCCCACTCCAACACCATCTTCAAACAGTCACCTTCCCCCTCTGACCTCTCACCTGCACTCAAGATCTCTGAAGAGGATGTGAGCCACCTCTTCCAAAGACAGAAGATCAGGAAGGCTCCTGGCCCCGACAATGTCTCACCATTGTGCCTGAAAATCTGTGCAGACCAGCTTGCTCCCATCTTCTCCCTCCTGCTTCAAACGCTCCACAATCATCCCGGTCCCAAAAACCCCCTCCATCTCTGGACTAAATGACTACAGGCCCGTCGCCCTGACTTCTGTAGTCATGAAGTCCTTTGAAAGACTGGTGTTGGCCCACCTGAAGGACATTACAGGCCCCTTGCTGGACCCCCTGCAGTTTACCTACAGGGCTAACAGGTGAGTGGATGATGCTGTCAACTTGGGTCTGCATCCCATCCTGCAACACCTCGACTCTCCAGGGACATATGCAAGGATCCTGTTCGTGGACTTCAGCTCAGCGTTCAACACCATCAGACAGGACATCGGACATCCTCAGCACCAAACTGACTCAGCTCACTGTGCCAGCCTCCACCTGTCAGTGGATCACAGACTTCCTGACTGACAGGAGTCAGCAGGTGAGGCTGGGAAACATCACATCCAGCACCCGGACTGTCAGCACTGGCGCTCCCCAGGGGTGAGTGCTCTCCCCACTGCTCTTCTCCCTCTACACCAACGACTGCACCTCAGGAGACCCATCTGTCAAACTCCTTAAGTTCGCTGACGACACAACGGTCATCAGCCTCATCCGGGACGGTGATGAGTCGGCCTACAGACGGGAGGTTGATCAGCTGGCTCTCTGGTGCGGCCAGAACAACCTGGAGCTTAACACGCTCAAAACTTTGGAGATGACCGTGGACTTCAGGAGGAGCCCCCTCACTCTGCCCCCCATCACCATACTCAACAGCCCTGTGTCTGCTGTGGAATCCTTCAGGTTTCAAGAAGGCCCAGCAGAGGACGTACTTCCTGCGTCAGCTCAGGAAGCTCAACCTGACTAAGGACCTGCTGATCCAGTTCTAAACAGCTATCATCCTGTCTGTCCTCTGCACCTCCATCACTGTCTGGTTTGGATCTGCCACCAAAAAGGACAGGGACAGACTACAACGGACAGTCAGGACCGCAGAAAAAATCATCGGTGCCAACCTGCCCTCCATTCAGGACTTATACATTTCCAGAGTCGGGAAACGGGCAGGAAACATCACTGCAGATCCATCTCAACCCGGACACAACCTGTTCCAGCTCCTCCCCTCTGGTAGGCGCTACAGAGCACTGTATGCCAAAACCAACAGACACAGAATCAGTTTTTTCCCACAAGCCATCACTCTGATGAACAGCTGATTTCTGACTCATGGTGTCAGGAACAATTCCTGTGCAATAACCCAGTAACTCTGTCTCTAATCAGCCACCTGTTTACTGGTTTCCACTTATTATTTATTTATTCACCATTCTCTATTTCAGTGCTGTTCATACTATAGTATGTCATATTGTATATACTGTATACCAATACACCTACCTCAGGTCATAAGGTCATAGGTTACTTATTTATTTTTTCCAGCATCCTTTGCACTATGCTCCATCACACTGTGCACATGTATGCATGTGTATGTGTACCTGTATATCATATCCACCTTCAACATGTACATAATGAGAATAGTTTACTCTTACATCCTTTGCACTCTGATCACTGCACTATTTGTCAACATGTCTATATTGTTTTGTTCATAGTGTGTATGTTAGTGTTGTCTATACTGTTTGTGTCTGATTTTATTTTATTATTATTTTATTATTGTATTATATTTTGTTCGAGTAAGCACATCTTGAGCAGTGTACAGTCGAATTCCTCGTATGTGTACATATACCTGGCAATAAAGCAGATTCTGATTCTGATTCTGATGTATATCAAGTAAATTGTTGAACAGTTGTATCTGCACCTCCTGATTTTGTTATATACCCACCATGCGCACCCCCAATCCATAAATATATAATTCTTATTATTCTTAATTCTTATATAAGTCTTTACATGCATGTGATCACTGAACTAGAGTAACAATATGCAAAATGTAACTATTTTATGTAACTATTTTATTTTTACTTTACTTGTTGATGTTTGTCTTCTTATTGAAGTGTATAGGCTTTGTAAAGGATTCAGGGGGAAGCCTGGTCTACAGTCCTGTTGTGACACAGAGATAATCCTCTTATGGAACAGGTCAGCCAGCAGTGATTTATCTATTCTGCCAAACAGAAGGGAGCAGGTGACCCAGTACCACACTGAAATTACTTGCTCACCTTTTTCCACTTATACTTCTTTCAGTTTAGTTAGTGATGAGACCATGCATTCTTCAAGTCCATACTGAATGATTTGTTTGAAATAAGTGATGTGTAACTGAGACTCATTTTTCTACCTGTTTTGTGTATGCTGGTCTCCACTCCTCCCTTTTCTTCTCTCCATCCCTTTAGATCTCACTCCCTGTTGCTCGGAGAATTGAACAAATCAAATTACTTGTTCTTCCATGCTGTTAATGTCATTAGATTTTGAAGGACAATCACATAGTACATCACAGTTATAGCTGTACCTCCCGTAAAAATAATAGGCATTGCTGTAATTGTTTCTATATTGCAGGTTTGTAGCTACATTGGTAGCTCCATCTTTATATGACTACATGAATAAAAAAATAAGGAACTTTGCTGCAGGCTTTTTCCATCCTGTTTCTCTATTCATTAAATTGTTAGATGAAAACATGGAGTCAATTTGTTTCAATTATTTTTTACCTGCTGTGAAAATATCCGTGTAATAATCTTTGGTCATCTCCAAAAACACCTCCTAGGATGTGTATATATAGACGGTGTTGCAATTTGTGGGTGTGTTGCTGGAGGGCCTAGCAGAGTGATGTCAAATGGTTGTCACCAGTCAACCCTAACACAGTGCGCTTTAGCCACGTTTTCACATCATATGTCTCAAGGATCAGATATGCTTCCATTTTAATCAATGCAGCAACAACAGCTTGCTAGTCTTACATGCATAACTGTGACCTGAAGCTTCTTTTTGTGCATCAAATCTATTTTCTTTCATCTTAGAGAATTATCATCCAACACACAGTTCTACAGAGCCTTTTAGTGTCTTTTAACTTATTGGTTAGGTTTTACGGCCCAAAAATTCATTTCGTTTTGGTTCACTCTCACCTTGCTCATAGCAGGCAGCTGTTCTGATAAATCGGTCTGAGTTGACTGAATAAAGAATACATTTCACAAGAACCACAATTCAAAGTGATAGTAGTCAAAATGAAGTCCAACCAGACAACCCAATAACACAAATACTACTGCACACAACAGAAAAACCACAATAGAAAACAAGGCTGTTGGTATTTTGCACACAGGTTTGCCAAAAGAAAGGCCACTTTATGCTTTATTTCAGGTGGACCACTCCCTCTGTGGCAGAGAATGGACCAGAACAAAACAGTTGTCTGGTCCTTTGAGCTCCCACCCTGTTCCTCCACGAGCACATATTCCACACAGCGGGCTGTGAAATCATTTTTGGTCTCCCTCGGAAGGCAGCCCCCCACGCAGAAATCCATAAATTCATGAGCATCCACCATCCACATGAAAAGAAAGGATGTGGCAGAAACAGAGTATGCTAGAGAGCAAGGGGAGTGAGAGTGAGAGACCAGAAGAAATAAAGAGGAAAAGCAAGGGAGGTAAACACAGAACAGACAAGTGGTAAAAGAAGGTAGAGAGAGTAGAGAAGAGTAACTGGACAGGCAAGGAGAGGAGAGGAGAGGAGAGGAGGCAAATGAATGCAGCGGTGTGAGCGCTTGGAGGGACCCAGCATGAGTCTGGTCCGCACCCCCAACCGATTCAGTGCCGGAAGACACAGACATAGGAATATCAAAATGCTTCGGTTGCTTGCACGCGCATACACGCGCACATACACACAAAGCTCACAAAAATCTCATAAAAAACACTTACACACATTTACACGTAAACATATTAATGCATGCACACTTATGCATGCACTCTGCTTTTGATGCATGTTCTGATCTTCACATATGCACACACACACATACAGCTGATCCATTCCTTCACATTCTTTTCAGCCCAGCTGCTCACTCCCTGGGAGCTCCCAACCTGCCTAGCCTTGTGGGAGCTCTCTCGTCTTTTCCTGGCTTCTTCTCTTCTCATCTTCTCCCTACTTCTCAACCCAAGGATGTAGCACAGCTAACCCTGGCACAGTACAGTATATGTAGCTTAAGTGCAGTAAGAAAGATAATGTACCCCAAGCAATGTGACAGTGCTCATTGATTCTTACATAATATTTTACAAAGTGGATTGCCTAAAGCTTTAACTTTGATGATGAAAGCTATTCACTGTTACTATTTTGCAGCCACTAGGCTGAATTTGAATTACTTTATGATGATAGTGTTTCATTAGAATGTACTGTAAGATATTTTGTGATACTGAAATTGGGTCGTTACATCAGCAGTGGGTTTGAAAAGCATTTACTTTAAGAACATGTTAATTGCCTTTTAGAAATGTCTTCATATCATGTCGCACTTAACTCTTGTTAATACAGTGTTTGGTGGACCCTTTTGTTAGGATGTCCCTGCATACTTGATGCTTGCACACCTTTGCGACACCTATTCACTTAAATGAGAGTGTTGTCCAAACTTTTGACTGGTACTGGTACATTTCCATCATTCATACAAGACTCCTACAGCTGGTGCTCCTGCTAAACTGAGAAGGGCCTTGGTTTGGGAGGTGACAAAAAAAGGCTACTCATTGTACTGCAAAAATCTGCAGAGAAGGCTGCAATCTAACATCCCTCAAGGTCCTGTACCCCAGTGGTTCTCAAACCTTTTCATGTCAAGGACACCTAAACTTACACAAATTAGAACACGAAGCCACATTTTATAAGTTTTTGTCCCAGGGTCGCGCATCTGATAGGATTTTTGCTTTTAGATGATTGTTGCTTTTAGATTTACAGACCATGGCCAAAATCAACCCATTCTCACTCAAGTCATCACATATGGACGCATGGTCAAGACCCGACGGCATCAGTTTGTAATGCACTGGGGATCCCCTTAGCGTCATAGTTCAATACAGTGCACTGTATTCCCAAATAGTGCTGCTAACTCATAAGCATTATGGGCGAAGCACTCAAAAACAGCTAATAAGTAAACCCAACAATAAACAAGTTAAAAGTTATTTTAGGATGTTTTAATTGTATGTGGATCAATGTTTATAAGTGAATACTGATTTCTAAATGATAACTTTCAAGTCTACAGAGGGACGCAGCGTCTGACTTTGTCAACGTCCAAACGTCTTTATAGGCTAGCGAGACGAAATTGCACGCAACAGAGCAAAACTGTCAATTAATAACATAATTTACAAAGTACATTTACAAATTATTAGTTACTGTTTTCTTGCACCTCCAACTCAAGTGATACATCATACTGAGTAGTTATGAAGTAGTCCACCATTAATTTATGATTGGGGGAGACCGTGTATGGTTGTAACACTTTTTGCTTCAGTAACTATAACTCACTGAATTTTTTAGCTAGAGTTCTCATATTTTTATACAAAGTACCCATATTTGTTCAGTACAAATTGCACCAATTAAATCCTCTACAAGAATATCACAGACCTCGTGAGTTGATGTCAAAAGCATGTGTTACAACCTACCCCAATAGCGTGGTAGGCTGTAACACATACTGGGGTAAGTTGTAATAATCACACAAAAGAATCAAAAATAGACGCCACACTATATGATAAGCTTCCAAAACAGGTAGTTAATATAAAAGAACAAGGTTTCTCTCTTGCTGCAACAGACTTTGTCTGATGACTCACGCGCATGTACAGTATGTGTGTACATTTATCTATAGAATAAACTTACTTAAAAGTATAAATACATACTAAATGTATTAAATAATTAAAGAACATCGCTGTACATCCTTAGGTTTAACTAAAAAGAGGTGTGTGTGTGTCTCAATGTGTGTATATTCTTAATCAGAGTCACAGTCAGTGCTTCTATATTTTACTCTTTGGTGTACCTGGACTTTTTCTTGCGCATAGGCACTTCTCACAAGCTGCCCATACACTTTTCAACCCTCTCCACCGGCGGAGACCGAGAAGGTCAAGTGACGATACATACGCAAACATGTGTTCAACATGTGAACCCCATTCACATGTTGTACACATGTTTGCGTGTGTACTGATCACAGTGCTGACAAATTAATGCTGGTAACCCTGGAATGCGCATTTGGTGGGCACAGACTGCATAGGGCAATCTACAAAATATTAAAATCAAGAACCTAGTTTTATGTATCGTGGATGGTTGTAACACTTTTTAAAGATGTTACAACCCACCCCTCCCCTGTCAGCCAATGTTTAGCTATTACCATAGTGGTTTGAAATTAGACAGGAAATATTATATTATATATATATATTTCAATCTAATATAAGTTAAACAATTCTATCTGCAATAGTATAGATACTAAACAAAAAACAGTCTTCGTCAAAAACTTTACTTTCTTACCTCAAAATCATTTTTTTTCTCTATATATTCTAGATGCACCTCTTTCCAGACTTGATAACCACCATGCCTGATCAGGGAGGAAGTAAGTAAATACTGAAATGATCACCTAACTCCTATCTTATCTCTATTTGGTGGAGTTGGTGTTGTTACAACTCTCTCCATGTTACAACCATACCCAGTCTCCCTTACTTGACTATTACTTACCCTTTTTGTTCACCCTCAAGTAAAGTGATAAATAATACTGAATAGTTACTAAACAGTCGCTCATTACTACAAGTACTTCAAAGTAGCTAGTGGGTTTTAGCTAGTGATGATTACTGATCATTGACAGTTAGCATAATGTGATGCTGTCTGATCAATATCTTGATATGCCACACCTGTGAGGTGGATGGATTATCTCGGCAAAGAAGAAGTGCTCACTTACACAGATTTTGACAGATTTATGAGCAATATTTGAGAGAAATAGGAAAAATGTACACCTTTTGTGTACATTGAGTCTTAGATCTTTAAGTTCAGCTCATGATGAATGGGGGAAAAACAAAAGTGTTGCGTTTAAAATTTTGTTCAGTGTATTTGGCTACACTTAACTCACTAGTTCTTGTTGGACAGTTAGTGTTGAGCCTAAACCAGTGCTCAAAGAATTTAAGTTGTGCATCTGATGCTGCCAAGCAACACTTGAGTATGTTACACTTCAGGTGTCAGAAATTAAAGGCCGAAATTAAATAAACAAGTTCTGTGCATTGGGAGTAAAGTGTGTTTGCCATTTCACTATAGACATGTCCTGTTTTGTTTAAGTTTTAGTGGCATGTTAGTGGCCCAACAGCAGGTTGAAAAAAAAAAGCTGTGGTTGCAGCAGTGATCCTCTGCTGTAACCACAGCTTATCCAAAGCGATTTCCAATTGCTATACTGTATATGTATCAGAGGTCACACACCTCTGGAGCAACTAGGGGTTTAATTGTCTGGCTGAAGGGGATTTGAACCTGGGTCTCTCACACCAAAGGCATGCAGCTTATCCACTGTTCCATCATCACCACTCGTTAACTAAAGGCTTGCAACTGTCTTGTTTCTTGGAGTTCAATACTATTACTAGCACAATATTTAATGCTGGGGATTTGTACATGCAAGTCTGCATACAGTCTGCAGTTCACTATTTGATGCTAGATTAAAAGCCACCATAAAAATGTCCTTAAGGCAATCTTTTACAGTCTTAATGTATTTTTATAGTAAAATTAACTATCTATAGATGTAATTTTACAGCCATAATGAAATCTGAATGAACGTATCAAACTAGATTATTTTAATATTGTCTGTAATTTATGTTTGTTTTTATTTTATTTCATAATGATCATTATGTGAAAAATAATTGGTGTTTGAATTTCTGTCATTAATAAATATTTCATTTTATTTTTTGTTATGATAAAAAGAGCAAGAGAGACAGAGAAATCCCCACAGACTCCCTAGAATGATGTTAACTGGCATTTAACACCATGTTGCTCACCTTCTTCACTGGGACAGGGAGGGCTACAGTTATGGGGAGACTGGGGTGCTGCTGACTCATCTGTTGTTAGTCTGCTAAAAGGGGCAGGGACAATGATTTAATATGAATATCTTGCTAAACGTTTCCCTGCACTGATTAAATGTTGATGAAATGTAGGCTAACAATAGTCTGTAGCTAGCGAGCTTATTTCACTGTGGACATTAACACCACTCACAAACTAAAGGCTATCCACCTTCTTGTCTTCCCTCTCTCTCTTGTCTCTCTTTCCTTTTTTGAAAACCAGATTTTGGTTTACTAGGCAACACTGTGATCACTGTATTTCTGGCATCTACTGACTGCAACTAAACACCATAACTGCAACAGTGGCTAAAGCAGGACCAAACCATTTCATGCAGATACAGGGGGGTGGTCGGTCAATATGGATGTTTACTTTTTTTATGTTTACTTTTAATGCCAAAAACAAGTAAAAACAAAGAGATCATTCATTTTATTATTACACTTGAAATATATTTATACTCAATGATGATGGTTTATATAAATATAATTTCATATTAGTTTTTACCTATTTTTTGCCCCCCCCCAAAAAAACTTTTCCCCCTTATATGGCGCCCCTGGCAACACAACATGCTAGCTAGTGAACTTTGTACAAAGCTTCAGCTCCACCACTCACAAATGTTCATACTGATTTACTATGACAGTGGATTCAGAAATAGTATACTTTAGTGTGCGCCCTAGACAGACTTTGCAAAAAATGTTGCACAAACTAAGGAGGACTGTTAATGTTGGGAGACAATGTTGAGACCGCATATTTCAGTAATTTTTCAGGTTTCTGTTTTTAGGGGCAAGTCTATTTAAAGTATTCTAACTTGTTAATAGTCAATAAAACATGCATCTTGGGTAGATTTAGCTTCATGTAGGATTAATTCCGTTGCTTTAGCGTTGAAGAGCTGATGCTGCCTAAGAAATGAAGAAGGTAAAATTGAGGAAGGAGGATTGACTGAAGAACCCACAACGCCCCACGATATCACTGATGGAGAATAAGCTTTAATGATCGTTATTGAACCTATCATAAATAAGTAATATACAGTACTGGGTTTTTTTTGAAAGTCTAACTGGATGAGTTTTAGGCAGGTGTGGAGAAAGAATACTTTCAAAAATAGACATGTTGATAGATTATATAAAAGATTATATAAATTATATAAAAGCCTAAATCAAATTAATAGAGTGACCACCCTTTGCCTTCAGTACTGCATCAGTTCTTCTAGGTAAACTTGCACATAGTTTTTCAAGGAACTATAGATAGGTTGACCCAGCCATCTTGGAGAACTACTCACAGTTCTTATGTGGATTTAGATAGCCTCAGTTGCTTCTCTGTCTTCATATAATCCCAGACAGACTTGATAATGTTGAGATCAGGGCTCTGTGGGGGCCATATCATCACTTCCAGGACTCCTTGTTCTTTACGCTGAAGATAGTGACTTTCATTGTATGTTTGGGGTCGTTATCCGCATTGAGCAGACCGTTAATTCTGACCAAATCCCCAACTTTTTTTGCAGAAATGTAGCCCCAAACTTGCAAGGAACCTCCTACAATGCTTCACTGTTGCCTGCAGACACTCATTCCTATACCGCTCTACAGCCCTTTTTTTACTCATCAGTCCAGAGCACCTGCTGCCATTTCTCTGAACCCCAGTTCCTGTGTTTTCTGTTTTCTGCCAGTAAGCACGTATGTCTTTCATCTGCTGCAGTAAGTTTCCTTGGCTGACCACTGCGTCTACGATTCTCAACGTTGCCCATTTCTTTGTGCTTCTTCAAAAAAGATTGCACAGCTTATTATGACCCATATTCTGTTCTATCTATAACTTTAATTAAGACTGGGGCTCTGCAGCTCAGTAGGTGCTCTGTAGACACCACTGTGACATACACAGACACACACAATCATGCCATTGCCCAGAATTCACACACACAATTTTGTAAAGAAGGATGCATATGTACACACCAGACACACACACACACTCGGCACAGGGTGACTGAGTCATTCATTGACAAAGGTTAACAGGTCTACACAGATTCACCAGGAAGCGTAATCACCATAATTATTCCACCACAGGTGCCTATTGGCCGCTGAGGGCAATCACATGACATCTCCTCACAGTCTTTGACATTTGATTGGTTAATATGGTTCATTATGTGACACAAAGATAACAGATCAGTTATTACGGTGTGGGGAAAAAGAAAATGTGCGTATTTGTCTGGCGATGGTGGAGGTGGTAGGAACATCATGGTTGAAGAAGAAGAGAGAGCTTTAAAGTCAATGACTAGTAGGAGAATACAAGAAAAGGCATAACACATGGGGTTAGTGAGGGCATTACAGTATATGATGACTGACACACGACCAGCTGGAAATCCACATAGAGTCACACTGTGAAAGAAAATGAGAGTCATAAAAGACTAATGAGATAACTTTAATCATAATGTATACACGCAGTATATGTTGGCTGATTTACAGACATAGAGAAAAAGAGAACAGAAGATTAGATATTTAATGAGGTGTGTGTGATGACTGATTCTCTGTGATTCCTTGTGAAATAGACAGAGAAAGAAGGAACAATTAGGTCTTTAATTAACAAGACTATGAATGGATTCATATTCACTCAAACACTGACACTATGAAAGAAGAGAAAAATATTAATAAGGATAGGGATTAATTGGTGAAGAGAGTATAAGTAGCTGTGCTGTGTCAATGATAATGTTGATTCATTTAAACATTTAATATTTGCATGGCCAATACAAATTACTAAAGTAATTGTGATTGTGACATGATGACATGATGGGAAAAATAAACATTTTAAAAACATATTGTTAGGGGGTGTGAATATGTGTGATTTTACTGAAGTATTTACTTGTTAAATCAGAAGAGAAGGGAGTGGGATAAAGTAAACCTTTCTTCTGCATCCACCATAAAAGTGCTGATTCTTTGAAAGTATGCCTGCTTCCATAGGTCTTGTCTGCCCCCCACAGGCTGGCAAACCAAACATCCATGCAAAGTTAGGAAGTCAGTCCATTGTCTGGCCTCAGTGCCACCATGATGTCATGGCAAATGGGTAGGACAGAGGAGATTATTTATCCATTATTTGCTTATTAAGATGCTGTGGTCATTCTCCCTGGGGCTATTGTGGTAAGTCATTGTATGCTGAGAATTACAGGAAAGCTAAAGGGTTGCATTAAAGAAGACAGATTGCTGCTGGCACTAATAGCAGTAAAGAGTCTGCTCAAATTTCTATTTGGTCACATGGCTATTAACCTTTCAATTGGATTAAAATCAGTGCCCTCAATTTGGAATTCCACTTCACAACAGCTGTGTATTTGATTGCACCCACTGAATTTCCAAGTCAGTGGTACTGATGTTGTCTCTTGAAGACCTTGTACATCCAAGTTGTATCTTTGTATCTTTGTTACCTGAGAAAGTGCAGCATTAATGTTAACTTGACTGTATAACGGAAACATTACATGCAAGCTCAGTTCTAAGTTTCTGAATACTATGAAAAGCCTTTTTTTGTACATCGAACCAGTTATATGCATCACCTAGGTACTGATGTGAAGTGTGTGAATCCCTGTAAAATATACGCGTGTGTGACTTAATAAAATTGAGAGCTTCTGCTATATAATTGATTCTTCAAAGACAGTAACGCATTACAAGGCAGTGACTTATTAAAGTACAGTTCATTTCAATTAGCAAATAAATAACTAAATGCATCTGTAATCTTTAATATTATAACAGATGCATGCGTTGCTTTAAAGCCTTGCAATACCTAACTAGAACTAGAGGCACTGCATGCACTACAGCTTGTACTACAGCAGTTTGTTATATTTACCATGATGCAGTTTAACTTCACAGATGGATGAGGGTTGATAACAGATTATTTTGTGTGTTTGAATATTGTTGTCTTGGGTGGTATAGCTTTTAATCTTTTGTTAAGAACATATATTTCTACATTGTGAAATAAGTCTACTTTCCTTTGATCCTACCAATAATTGTGTCATATACTATCCTTTAACTAATTAAAGCTTCTGTCAGGTAACACTGCTGTCCTACAATGAAACTGAGTCTTTAAATTATCAACTTCTTATTCACTGAGCCAAAAATATCCTAATCTATTAATCTATTCTCTGAACCTGGGAGTGACTTATAATGGCTGGGTTGTTTGGGGGATAAGGATGCATTGAGAGAAAGCCACTTGTTTTGATTTTACCAAAAGGTTAATCGGTTACTCATTCAGTTGCTTTTAGATGCGGGATCAAGAACTATCAATGGCTTTGTAAAAACCTCAACATGTTTTACTGTAAAACTTCAATTAATATCCCTCTATTTGCTTAAATCACTAAACTCACCCTGTCTATATTTGGGATACGCATCTATATGGGACGGGCCTTTAATTCCTTTTCCATGTCAGTGAATTTGAATGAATTATACTTTGGTGCTAGTTGTTTCCGTAAAATGAACTTAACAATTGAATTGATTGAGCTGAATTTATCAACACGATGGATGACGTATAACTCGCAACCACTTGCTCCTCTCCCCCATAACACGTCTCCTGTCCACTCCCCTCTCCTTTGGCCTTTAAATATCTGTACCTATTGCAGTCATTTTCTATATAATGAGGTGCTTTTAAACACATTCTTATGCTAAAACAAACAAACATAACAAAACAAACAAATAAGGCCAGATACACAACTTGAATGAGACAGTGAATTGCCACACAACTATTTCTGCTGCCAAGCTAAATGTCCTTTTGCTAAAAAGTGCCTGCAAATGGATGTCAAAGTTTAATAGATTTATAGTCTGTGCCCTGGCTAAAACCCAGGGGTGTAAAGAAATACTTGGAAAATAACGCTTGCTAATGGGAAGGGAATGCTAAATTATGCAAATCAGTCTCTGAGCCATTAATGGACATAGTATTTTTTAATAAATTGGGGGGGTATCTTTTTTTTCCTCTTCTCTCTTATTAACACCATTTGGCATGGGCCTCAAATCAATAGGAGAGGTGTGTTTCAGTTAATTGCTCCTTTCTGTCCTGTTATTCTGGCCTGTTTGTGCTTAATGGGAGATACATTATTGCAAACTTCTTGGAATGATATTAACATTTAATAGGGGACAATAAAGTACATTGGGGACCCGGTATCTGATGTGACAGAGCAATTAAGACGATGTTTTATGAGTGTCTTTCTGTCTTGAAGTGTGGTCTACGCTGTGGAGATTTGCTAATTTGGAGCAGGGTGCAAATGTCCTGGGTCATCTTGGTCAGTGCGGCTCTTGAGAATCGTACATGAATTGCTGGCAGTGTTCTTTTACTGCTTCATTTTGTTTTATGTTACATATTTTTTTTAACACATCATGACAAGAGAAGAATTTTGTGGCTGATAATTATGTTTCCTGTTGTCTTTCCCCATTCAAAGATTAAGCAGTTGCAGCAGAATGGTTGACTGCTCTTGCCTTGCCGAACACTTTTTTTGTTGTTGTTGAGTAATTTCACTTTGATTCTCTTTGCGCTGTCAACGCACAAATTGTGACTTGAAATTGGCTGGCATGAGTGAACCTGTCTATAATAACATTTTTAGACAAATAATATATGTCCATGCTGTTATCTGAGATTGCAATGGTAATAATTAGATGCAAAGACATTTTGAAAGGAAATATTTTGGAATACCTTCTAACTTCTGTACTAATGCATAATATGCTTATCTTAAATACCAGCTGCCAACATGGTAGAGATAGCATTATTTTGTTATTATTGTTATTGTTATAGAAGGTATATTTGGATGGATGGAACAAACTGTTAATTTATGGCTACACTAAGTTTGATTGTTGATATCCCATTGATTGGACAAAATTATATTCATCCCATTTGCTACATATGGATGTAGCCTTGTGAATGCAACTTTTTACAACCTGTAAAATGACATCTGTAACTATATTGGAAAGTATGTGTGTACTGTGGGATATACTGTATGAGTGTGTGTATTTGGATGCTTGGATGTATGTGTGTATAAACAGATCTTTAGTCAATATGTCTTTTCCTAAGCTGCTTACAGGCAGTGTGTGTGTGTGTGTGTGTGTGTGTGTGTGTGTGTGTGCATACACATTAATGTGTCCACCAAAGGTGTCAATAAGTCTGCTTATGGTTTTGTATTGTGTGTGAGCATTGCATGTGTGTGAGCACTGCATGTGTGCCGCTTACCCACTCCCATCTTCTACCGAGGTGTCATTTGGGTGCTCTTAACACATGGAAACTGTAAGAATATGATGCATTCAGACTTAGCTCTATAATCTAGCCATGGCAGAACAAACCCAATTGGACAGTGGGCGGCTGAACACTGAATCTGTAATCCTCCACCCAACAGACGATCAATTCCTCCACTGGCCCTTGGATGACTCCACAGACTACCCCCACTCACCTCTTGTCTTTGCTGTTGGCTGCTTATGTACATTTCAGATGTGTGAGTGGGCTTGATGAAATTTCCTGTGTATTTCTGGTGCATATTTTTTAAAGATGTGAATGACATTTTAAGATGTCAGGGGGGAGATTCCTTATTTGTATTTCAAAATGTGTCGATTGCATGCATCTTTCTGTCTATTTGTGTTGTTGTTTCTGTATGAATCCTGAATGAAGAAGGGGACAAGATAGCATTGTTAAAAATAGATCTGCTTAATTTGCTTTGCCTTGAGTGTGGCTTTGTGAACTTTGATCTGCGAAATAAAAAGAATCACTAAAATTCAACAAATTTTCGATAGATGACTAGGGATGACCTTTGTTCTGAATGTACTCATGACATCATTTAGGTCCTAGTAAATATTTTGGCAAAAATCAAGTTTGTGAAACGCTATTGGCAGCTGGCAAGTCATTGACCACAATAACTCAAGTCCCTCCTGAACACAGGACTCTCTCATAAAAGGATTTTGATCTCAGGAGAACATCCTAATTAAATGAAGGTCAGATATTCCACCAAGGAGTTGCAAGTAAATTTCAACCTGCCATTTCTGGTCGGACCGTACCTTTAAGAGCTTTTCTGTTCACACAATATAATTTGCGTGACGCAAATCTCCAACAAATCACCTGTTTAATGACTTTGCAGCATGTTCATATTATTGTGTAAAGGTGTTTGGAGTATTGGTAATCTCCAGTCTACACAACCCAAGTAGTCCCTCTATTGTTATTCTCATAATCCTGCCCTCTTTGAAATCTTCATACAAGCTTCTGATAGATGTTGTTGGCAAGAACATCTGGTGGGCTTTCCTGTTCACAAACTGATAGGAAGCCGAAAGGGAAAATAGTTCTTCTGCAAGAACTCACAGCCCCAGCAAGGTATGGAAGGAAGATATACCATTGGGTAGAAGCATTTGAAGGGCAGGCAAAAGTCTTACCAAGGCAGCAGTGAATTACATTGAGCCAAATGTGAATTTTAATCTCAGTTGCATACAATAGCCTAAATCAACACAGAGTTGAACTAATTACTTATAATTCAAACAAGTAACTACCAACAGAAGGGAGAATAAGAAACATCGTTTATAGCAGTGTTTTTCCATCTGGGTCTTCAGGATCCCTGTTACTTTTTACTCATGCCTTCTGTTACGACCCCTCCCCCTTCCTGCTTCCTTCTCCTGTAGGAGGCTGCAGGCAGAGAGGATGATTGGGCTGGGCAATCACCTGTGCAGCTCTACCTTCAGAGCTTATTTAGCCAGGACTGATCAGTCTTTTGTTCTCTCTCCTCCTAGGCTGGCGTCCTACCAGGTTTGTCTTGTGTTTCTTCTTTGGTTAATCCTAAAAACACACACATACACATCTCACTCATCCATTCACTGCCGACACCACTGATAGTCATACTTTGCCACACCACATATTATTGGTGATCATTTGACCGTTCTTTTACTTTTATAATAAATCATACCATTGGCATGCAAACCTGTTGTGTCTCACCTCCTTTTTGTCACGGGCTAAGAGCTGGCTTGTGACATCAGAAATCCAGCAGTACTCTGTCCTGAAGATGAGAACTCACTACCACTAATTGACAGTATACAGAATATAACAGTAGGCTATGTAACATTCAACAACAACACTTCTGGTTGGTGGGGGTCAAGTTTTTTTTTCTTTTCCCCCAAATATATACTGATAAAAAATACACTGAAATTGAAAGTTTTATTGACACACTGAAATCAAATGAAATGGTGGCTACTATAACTAGAACGGGGACATGTTGAGCGTAGCTTTAGTCATCTCTTTAGTCATGCAAAACCTCCCATAGAATAACATTAGCAACTCCTAGCTTAATAGTACATTCATAGGCTAACTCCATAATAATTTGAGAGAGACCCTGATAGTTTATATATTTAAAACTGCATTTTTGTGTTAGTATTATTGCATCTTTCTGAACTGCATCAGCTGTTATTTTCCTGGAGTAGTGATACTGTCACATACAGATGTAAAAAGTCCCAGAGAAGATGCAGAGGCTTTCTTTTCTTGCTCTCTCAAAGATATCTGCTTCTCTATTGATTTCTCCCACCCTGGGCCAAGTAAATGCCTTGGCTGTGAAATTAGTAATGCACGTCGTCACGCATCCCTTACAATCATCAGGAGATTGGGATACAGGGATACGTGCTGGCTGTACCTCCGAGCATAAGACATTTGCATGAACCCTCATGTGAGTTTAATCAAAAGGAAAACTGTAAGATGAACTACTATGGAAAAGCGTATTGTACAATTTGGGAGGATGCCTTCGTAAAAACTGTGACGCTCTAAGCTTTGCAACCTAGACCTTGTTATTAGATGGAGTTTTTGTTTTGGAACTGTTCTGCATGTCTCTACTCTTCTATTCTGTGCCCACAAAGGTTCAATAATATGCAAGTTGTAAGTCCTTTAGTTGCAGTTTCACTGATAAAAAAAAACAACCATTATAAACAACAAAGTGTCGACTTGGCAGGTTCACAAAAATTAGCCTCTCAAAGATGTGATTATGTCTGTGCAATCTTCACTGGTCCTTAAACAAATACTGAATGACTCAACCTCATTAGGTGTGTGGATGTGAGTGAGATTTTCATGATGAGGCTTGATAGCAATGAGAAAATAATTGGTATTTCAGTTATGATCACGCTGGGGTTTACGGTGGGGAGATGGCTTCCAGTCTGATTTACACTTCAAGAAAAGTGCATTGACAGAAGAAAAAACACACACTATGTCTCTGTCTTTGATCTGGCTCATCAACAAGGCTTGGCGAGGGCAATTCCCACAGACAGACAAGACAGACTGAAGTCAAAACTAAATCAAAACATGGGGATATTACATTGTGTATGGAAATTCCACATTTTCGTTTGGGCTGTTATCTTGAATATGTATTTAACAAAAATATAGATATTTTTTGTTTTAATATAAATATTATAATTGTTTACAGTTTGTGTTTCCCCCTGAAAAACATTTAAAACAATCATCGCCATGTGAACAAACTCAAACAGATGCTTTTGTGTTGTTCACAGTGCTTCACTGTTTAATGATTAATTTTCCTTTAGATCAAATTAGGCCAAGCACTAATTGATTGTAATGGAAATGAGGTGACCAGTATTGTCATAAGCTGTTATTGCTGCGTGGCCCCAATCTCACTGTCTTTACGCTGATGGCTAATTGTTGGTCTGATTGCTTGGCCTTCCAGTGATGTGTTTTCCATGCTAATAAGATAATTATTGAACAACGATGTAGCCTTAAATAATTCAATTACTGTAGACACTAATGAACACAAATTCCAATAACAAGCGCTTGATATTTCAATTCTACTTGTGTCTGTACTTGACAGTTAGGGTCTGTGTTCACATGCTCAGTTTGCGGTAGATGTGATTGTATGGCAAATGGTGAGGTTAGAGAAACATGCCCTGTAGTCACACACGCATTCATTAATTTCAGAAAAAAATAACTGCAGCTTTGTGGTACACAAAGAAACAGATGCAGCTTTGTGGTACACATCCACATATATGTATTGGTTTTTCCTTGCTATTCTGGTAACAAGCTTGAAGCCCATCGATTGTCAGTATGAAGCAGAGTGTCTTTGGGTGCATAACTGGCATCAAGACTGATAATTGTTTTACTCCCCTTTCCTGTTGCAAACTGAACTTTCATTTATCATTTAAGGTTCAGTTCAACTTTTTCAAAATTTTCCATATTTCCATTTCAGAGAGTAATTAGTCGAAATTGGAAACAATAATAGTGAACACATTTTCTTTCACAAGTGTCAAGTGTCTCAAATGTTTTTGAGAGAGACTTGAAGACATGTGAGCCAATTCTTTAAATTTCACGGTTTCACAAAGTGCTCACAGATTTAGAAAGACATGGCACAATAAATAGAACCCATTACATGTAATTGTGAGTGGGACCTCATGAAAAAGATTTGTGTCTTTCCATCAGAGGTGGCATAGCGAAGATATAGCACTTTGGGAATGCACTTAACTTCACACAGTCTCAAATTACTGTCAGATTTGTTCATCAAATGCAGGATAGATAGAAACCCAGAACATTAGAAACTATAAAGAATTTTCAATAATAAAGGTTCACTTCCTTTAGTACAGTTCTTCCTTATATCCAATTGTTTGGTGCCATTAGAGCCAAGTGAGATACCGACCTCAGGTTCTGTTTATACAAACTTCACACTCTTGGCGGCATGGCCTGATAAATGATACTGCCACAAATACCTATTTTACTTGCAGGTATTTGTGGCAGTAAGTAAAATCCCTTGTCACGTTCAATGTGTTTATAGAGTCCTTCCACAGAAAACAGTTTCAGAGACTTTGTTTGTTTTTTTTTGTTTTTTTTGTTTTGTTTCTTTGTTGCTGACCACGGGAGGAAACCGGAAGAAGGCAATAAAAAACTTTAGTCTTTGGAGGGTTTACAAACATGGAGTTAATTGATGTTAAGAATGACTTTAGCTCTGTGTGAAACAGGTCCTCAGACATTCACAGGTCACAGGATGGTCCAGCAAAAAAGTTGAGCTGAGTTGGCCTATCAAATAGAGGCAAGCGTACAGTCTGCTTTGTAACAAGAAGGTCATATTTCTATTTCAGTTTACCTCGTGCTCGTCATGACGAACATCATGATAAATTTATGAAGATGTAACATTCTTAAAAAATATTAACTGTTTTTTAAAGCCATTAAGCACACCAATCTGTTACTTGAACTGGACTTTCTGCATCATATTGTCTAACATGCTCCCACCAACACAGCCCCTTGCATTTTTTTAATGCAGGGCTGTTTTCAGTCTGAATGCCTGCTTAGGGTTACATTTCATAGATATTTTTCCCATATGAACAATCTCACCTGCGATGCTTGTGGGGAAGTGAAACATTTTTACTCAAATGTCCAGGATGTGATTAAAATTGCTACGGACTATAAAAGTTTTTATTTTGCACTTCTCATCTGGTAGTACCATGTCTTAGGAGGTCGCATGGTGTGGAGCAAATGGCAGATGCAAATGAAGAAACCTATACTCATTATTTACAGTTGTACTGATAGATATACTGTAACTGATGTACTGTAAATATTTTGTAAACTTGATCTTCATAGAAGCTACACTCTGTAACCTCAACCATCCATCCCATAATAAGGTGGAAGGGGTCAGACCAGAGTTTAATAAGGATAATGATTCAAGCCCTATCAAAAAAGGGACACATCCTCTGATTCTACAAAGAAGAACGCTGCAAAGCTAACAAAAAGGCGGATTGGGCATGTGGGGATGCGATATTAAAGCTCCTGTTAAATTAAATAAATTTAGTTCCAATTTCCTGGCACAGAGGGATTTGGTGTCACAGAAGTTCATTTTATTGGCCTTTTGACATGACTAAATCAAATGCTGAGGAATTCATTTTACTATTATTTGATGGGTAGACAGGATTCACAAGGCTGGGGACTGCTTGCAAAGGCCAGCCAAAGCTTTATCCCTTATTTAATGTCTGCGAGTCGATACTAGACAGAAAGAGAGAAAGAAAGACAGATAAAGAAAAAAGAAAGTTTGAAACTAGAGAGTGAAAAAGAACTTCTGCAGAAAAATAAGCCAAACCAAAGAACAAGACCAATAGCATAGTATATTTATAATGAAAGCATAGGAAAGTGATAGAGAGAGAATCTTCTGCCTTAGATGATGCCCCTACTCGCTGCTGGAAGCCAAATGAACATTCTGATTTTTCTTTTTTTTTTACCATAAAATGGACAATTTTGAAGCTTTACTCTGACACAGGGAGAATTAAGATGGTTTGACTGGGCTTAGGCTGAGTTATCACATCATCCAGCCGGACACTACACACACAGGCTGAGCCAAGCAGAGAGGATAGAGGAAGAGGACTTGAAAGCAGGTGCGGGATTCCTATGCCATAATGCTGAGTTGAAAAAGACTAGCTGTCTGTACTTTAGGCTTTATTGGTCTCCATCATACAAAGCACAGCCAGAGGCAGTGTATCAGAGGTGGGAGGTGGTAAGGGGGTGGTAGCAGTACTTACTGTAAAAAAGTCTGGAGGTTCTCAGTTGGAATCCATGATCCTGTTTAAACTACAGGCACTTTTCACATCCTCCATTCCATCAGCCTCTTCCAAACATCAGCTTGTCATATGCCTGTACAAATGTCTCCTTTGATGTTCTTTCTGCTATTTTAGAAATATACTTTTTTTTTTCTTATAGCATTACTCAAGACCATTAGCTAAGCACAATGTATAGCATTTTAAACCTTTAATGTGTGGGCATGGGTTATTGTTTATTAACTTTAGCTATAGAACTTCATGAAACATTAACTGAGGCTGACAGTTCCATTTCACATCCATTAATTGCTCTATTAGTGGCTCTTTTGGGTCTCACAGCTGAGGCTCCCTGTTTCAGCCAGAGGCCAAACAATAACCTTTATTTCATTTGTTTTTTACTGTTGTTAATGTTGCAAATGGTTTCTCAAAAGACAAGACTGTAAGCATGCATAACACTCTTACACACATGTGCATGCATGCACATACATGAGTAAAATCAACAAACATACATGCAAGCACAATCACATGCTCCAGGGGATGGACAGAGGAGGTCAGTGTGTTTGCAATCGCTTGTTAAACAGCTCTGTAAATCATCATAGTATCTCTTTTTGATTGCCAATTCAAGGTTATTTTAGCGCAGCAACTGATTTGAGCTCTCTATATGAAATGCTACACTGACATTCACACACATATACACCTGCACACCCACACATTGTGGCTTGTGAGGCACAAGCCATAAACAAAATCCATTTAAGTACAAACCTGTCCTTTTTTGCTTTTATCTTCACAGTGCTGGGGCTTGATCCGAGATGAATTTTTTTAAACCTGTAACACCCACATCTCTGCGCTTCATAAATCAGGCCAACTATCATTCTCACAGGCCCAACACACTTTTCCTTGGAAATGAAGACATACTAGAATCAATTAGGTTTGATGGACTTGACGCTGTTGTGGTCTTTCATGTGCGGTGCAGTTTAGATTTTGTTATTGCTGTGAGAGCAAAAAGGAAAGTTTTATTATCACCGGAGTGTTCCATAATGTAATATTTGAGGAGACCCAGTACTCCTATGAAGGCCTGTTTCATTGCAGTCAATGTCTTCAACCACCAACTCTACACACATCAGAAATAGCTCAGTGAAATACATGAGAATAGAGTGCACTTTAAATTCCTATTTGGACCGATTTACCATTTTTCCCTTTCTCTCCCTTTGATACTCTTATGCTTTTTTTTTATGTGCGTGGAAAAAGCACCTTCAGCCAAAAAGAAGTAGATTTGTGTCCTATGGGAGGGTTGCCTTGAAACGCCAAAGTATACTTTTCCCTTATGCCTGTTGATAAACAGTAATGGGAATATCCAATGGACCATGGAAATATACAAGACCATACCTGCATCTAATATTGTCACTGCATTTTTGTTGAAATCTGCAGAGATTAAACTGGTAAATCAAGTGTCATGGACAATCAGAAACATCCCTAAAGGCCTAAAAGTTGTGCCCATGCACTGACATTCCTGGTTCCATTGTGATTTTTTCAAGGAAAATCTACAAGCAGAATTCTGTATTTAAGATTAAAATATATGTAGATATATTTTGCGTGCTATATCACAGAAAAAAAACCCACGATTGTTGTGCTGTTTTGGTTATTCCTCTTTTTTCTGCAAAAACATGTCTGACTTTGAGAATATGAGAAGCTGACTATTAGCATCTCTGCCAATGGCAGTGTTAGCCATTTTCAAATGTTTGAGCCATCCTTCAAATTACAATTCTAGTCACTAGGGATGAAAAGGTATGGAAACTTCATATCACGATTAGAGTGCCCAAAATTATCTCATTATTAGTATTATCACGGTATTGTAAAAATGTGCCGAAAAACATTCAAATGTACTGATACACACACTGAAATGATTTCAACAAGTTCTTTACTGAAAACTACAAATAAAATTGCCATTGTGTTTGCATAAACAGTAAAATAACAGCCAATACCTTTTGTAAACATATGAAAAACATCTAAGTGTGCATTATAAAGATTTTATATTTTATATTATATAGGTAATGCAATGACCCCATGCACAATTACATGAAAACAAATAAGTCAGACAGTGATAGTAACTGCAATAAGCCCAGCAGCTGAGCAGTCAATAGCATTTCTCCTATTCTGACACTTTTACAACTAATTTGATCACTGCTGGATTTAAAATGAACAAGATTTGCTGGTTAATTGACTAAACTGCATAACGTGTTATCATGTTCAGTAGACGAATAGAGTTCTGCAGACACACAACGCACACAGCAGCAGAAAAACGTATAGCTTTTTTTCCAAGAGCAGCTCACACTGAGAGCTTCAGTTTACAAGCTGCTATCAAGTCAGACAGCCAAACCAAAGCTAAAAGTTAACTCACCCTGCATTCACTATAAGGTTATTTATTTCAATCAAGTATCCCTCAAGGCTCCCATAAAAACTACAATACAACCCGCGCGGTATTCCGCCATGTTGTCATAGACCCAAACAAACCCACGTTGCATACTGCGCGTGCGTGCCTGCTTCTGGGAGACTGCCGCTAACTTTGGTTGATGCTGGACAGTATTTGCCATGAGTTTATAATAGCGTGGTAACTGAACCCAGTTATCATGGTAATTAAAATGTGTACGGTAATAATCGTTAATCGTTTCATCCCTACTAGTTGCATGAAACTAAAACTAGTCCACTTTTCAAAAAGTGGATAAATGCAACATGTACAAAAGCAACTTTATAAAAAAAAACCTCTAAGTTAAGGAATTATAAAATTAAGTAAAAAAATATCCATGTCACAGTGAAGCAGAAAATAGACAGTTCTGCTTTGACACTGATACTGTGTTAAGAATCATACATTAACTGATGAAAAACTCAACCATAACATGAACACAGTTAAATGATTTTTTACAGTGTTACCATATTAGCATATTTGCATGTTAGAGATGAAGCCATTTTTTCCACTATTCTTGCCCAGTCTCTCCTAAATTATCTAATGATCTACATGCCAGCTTCAAAGCCATATTCACATAATTCATCCACAAACCAGGAATTATGATCCAAGTGTATGTCTTCCTAATATCATACACTAGGGAAATTATGAATTTTTATTACAACCACAGTCATATATTTGATTAGGTCATAAACATTACTTCTTTGTGCTTCTAGATCTAAAAATGATTAACTTCTGTTGGAGGGACATTATTCATACTATTGAAAACAGTAATAAATATTACAGATATTATCTGTACATAATGTGTTATGAATCTTATTTTTTTCAATTGTTTTCTAAATCTAAATCTAATTCTAATTATATTTGTCAGAGTACACATCATAGAAATATTTCACAGTTATGATTAAGAGTTAGCAGTTAGGATAAAGATCTGAAATGTCCACTTTCTTGCCAAAGAAAAGAAAAGAAAAAGGTCAACTGATAACTTCCACCGTATGTGTTCTCACCCCATACCACATTCAGTCTTTTTCATATTAAACCTAAACACACAATAGAGAGTCTAGAATATAAATTAAAGATTTCTACCAAATCAATCCATAGACTTCCATTCAATCTCTAATTACCTTTGATTCATGATACTTCAATATGCAGGGGTGTTCTATACTTAAAGATGGCCATCCATGTAAATCCTGCCCGTACTTGGCCCAGCGTGCAAGAGATATGTAAGAAAATGGAAGGTGGTGGGGGGAGAGGTGGGGGGTGGAGATAGAGAGAAAGAGAGTGTGTGAGAGAGGAAGAGAAGGAAAAGGAAGAGAAAGACAGGAAACAGCATATGAGAAGGAGAGATCAACAGCAAGTGGGGGAAATTGAGAAAGAAAGAGAGAGAGAGTACCACACCTGACAGATATACTAAGAACTTCCAGCCAAATCTATCATGATGAAACTCTTCTTTGCACCAGGAGGCCTCCACTTCTTTAAGATCTACAGGCTTTGATGGCTATCATTTTAAAGGTCTAAACATCTTACTCGCAAAATGTGCGTAAAAATGGCAATGGGATTTGATGTTGGGGATGAGATATTGGAGAATTTAATAAAATGAACAACCTGGCTGAATTTGTTGGGTGAGATGGGTGTCAGAATTTATCACATTTATGGTAAATGCTCCATTTTAAAGTTTCCAGATTTTCACTAAATGTATTCGTTATTTTTCATTCTTGCTTTTTAAAAATTTTCACAGAAATCCCTCATGTCTTTAAAGGGGCCATGTGTAGTTTTTTAGTGGGCTCTAGCGGTGACGTTTCAGATTTTTCAAGCATGTTGAATGAGAGAGCTTGAATGAGTGAACCTAAGCAGAGATCAACACACCGGAGACAGGATCACACAAAACTCAGGTAAACTCCCACTGCAATTTTATAGTAATATTTTTCGTTACATGATAACGCTACCTAGATGGCATTAAGCCGATATTATACATCAATTTTCAATAACTATTGTGTATAGCCAGAGGCTCAGCAATGTTAGCATAGCTGAATTTATTGGATGAAAACGAAAACGGTTAGTGTGTTAGACTGAATATAATAAATGGATTTACCATTACTTGTTTCAGCATAGCTAAAAACCATCATTTCTTGTAGCTTACCTGTCCAATAGGATTAAAAACAACTCTGTTTCGAAAACAAAGGTCTCCATAAACCAAATGCCTATCCGATGTCAACCTGTATTGTCGCTCGATGTCGATCTGATTCTCGCTTGGCCTGACAGGCTTCATCACATACAAAAAAAAGCAGCTAAAGCCCCCTTTCCATTACCAGTACCAGCTCGACTCACCTCGACTCGCCTCAACTGTACTTGACTTGGGTTGGCTGTGCTCCGTTTTCCATTGCAGATAGTACCCAGAGATAGTACCCCTCAGTGTAGCTGCTTGCCATAGCGACACCACACACAAACTGCCGCAGCGTAATGTTCAATGCGACACACACACCAGCGACTCACACACAGCTGTCTCTTGATTTAAGTTAAAACGTTTCAACATTCCTCAGAATGTAAAGACAGATAAGCATAAGTATGTACCTTACAGCTGTTTTCTTCTGCTGTTGTTGCTGCAGCGGTCTCTGTGACAGTAGGACCAGAGGGCTCTGTGAGCGGGCAGCTGGCTTTCTGTTGCTGGCCTCTGTCAGGCACGCTAAATGATGACACAGTTAATAGTGACGATTCTCTCTGACCAATCAGTAGTCTGCCATGTTTTCACGTCACATTTTAGTATCGCCTCAGCTCGCTTGTAACCTCGATGGAGGTGATGCGAAAAAAAGTACCTGGAAGCAGGTACAGGTACAACAATGGAAAACCAAACAAAGACGAGCAGAGTCGAGCTGGTACTATGCAGTGGTAAAGGGGCTTAACTGGCAATCATCCACCCAACCCACCACCACCAGAGTACAACTTTATGGCTATTTATAATGCATAACCGTCTTTGTCATGTGTTGTGTTGTAGGGCCAACAATGACTCTTGTCTTGTCTATGTGCAAATAAAATCATGATAGAACAAAGGGACAGAGCTAACTGATTAAAACAAGGTATTTAGTATAACATAACATGATATGCTGCACCTGCGAAGAAAAATTATCTCTGATTAGTCATTCAGTGATTTGTAATCACGCCTCATGCATAAGCATATCATGTTCTATTATTCTGAACATTAGGAGAATTGAAGGCCAGGATTTCCAGAAAATCTGATGTAATTCTCTATAATTGTATTAATGGACTGAATGGAAAATGAATTGGAGGGACACACATGACACTGCAAAATACAAATCACTATTGCCCCACATAATTTTTAAGACCAGAAAGTCCATTATCCACAATTTCCCGTGAACATACACACATTTTGATCATTATATGTAGCATATATGTTTTTTTTAAACATTTTTAAACACCCAGAAAACACTGAGTTGTCTTTCAAATGCAACATGACATAAATTGACAAACTAATAATATTTAGCTATTAGCTAATAAACTAATAGAGAAGCTTACAAAAGACACTGGTGAAATATATTTATATAAACTTGTGAGTGGTAAAAAGTTAAGCTGAAGAATTAGGCAGTAGGTATTTAACATTAATGAATGAAAATGTGGGAACACTTTTTTGGGTCCATTCCCATTAACTTATTTTTTTAATGATATCATGTAATTTTCACATTTTTCCCTCATTATGTCCCCACTTGAATATTCTTCAAACAGGATCAGGTTCAACATGTCATATGAACCTTGAGCAAGAAATTGTTCTGCACCTGACTTTGAACTCTGACTCTTATGGAGAAGTTGATGAGTGTGTGGGAACAGAGATGTCCCAAAAGCATGAATAAAGTAGCATACGATATATGCACGTCATGATCGTTTCTGCAATTATGTGTATAGGGGTGCATGTACAATATGTGAATCTGTATGAGAGAGAGCAAAGGTGAGATTGTGTGTGACTTCATTCAAACCTGGAAATTGTGTTATTTGTTGGGTTATTTTGGTTATATCATCATCCATATTAGCTTCTCAGGTTCATACATACACTTACATACACTCACACAATGTACAAACACACACACACACACACACACACACACACACACACACACACACAAATATCTGTTAGGATCCTGCTGATGCCAAATGCCATTATTCTAATTCAAGATTCAAGCCGTTTTGGACCATAAGACGAATATTGGCTAGCCATACCCTTCAAGCCAGTGACACACACACAAACACACACTTGCACATGCATGTACACCCCATCTCGTCACCTTGCCCCCAAAACACCCTGAAACAAAATTTATTCATTCATTTATTCATTCATCCAATCATTTTGGCCTCTTCACTTTTTGAGAGGAGGTGAATAGGCCCATTGTGCTGCAACCTGTGTACCTCCACCCCTCAAGCACTCTGGCCAATTTTTGCTCCCATGCTGTCCCCTTAAGAGGAAAGAGCTGAAATGAAAAGCCTTGTCCTTCTTTCTCCCTCTGCTTTCCTCCACCCCCACTCCACCCCGCCATCATCCTCCCATCCTCTTCTCCTCTCCAAAAACAACCCATAATGGGGGACTGGAGGCTGTCTATCTATTTTTCTGCCAAAAGAGGGGGAGAGAGAAAGACAGAGTAAGTGAGAGAGAAAGGGAGAGAGAGAGACCAACAGTGAGCTCATCATCCTTGATTAGGCCTGTCACCACCAGGTAGGAGGCAGCAATTAGCCTTGGCCAGGCCTGTTCCACTGAGACACACACATGCCCACACGTACATAATTACATAGACACAACAGACACTCATGCAGACACACACCCATACACTAGGGATATCGACTGAATGAGTGTGGCATCTGTTAGAGAGTGATTTGGCTGCTGAAGTGAAAGAAAGGATGGATGAATGTGTGGCAAGGAGGAGAGGAGCAGTGGCACACTGGCATGGAGGGATGGAGAACAGCAAAAGAGTCATGTTGAAGGACAGGAAGGGAAAAAGAGGGAGGGAGCAAAAGTTTTTAAAAAGGTAGGAGACTGTTGAGAGGACAGGTCTGTGAGGACAATGAGCGGAAGGGAGGAAGGAAAAAAAACAGTAAGGGATCTAACGGTCCATGGATGTTAAAGAAGGAGGAAGGAGTAATGGAAGAAGTGAGGAAAGGAAAGGAGAGGAGGAGTCAAGAAACGAAAGGGGGATTAAAAACAAGAATGTGGCTGCATGGACTGATAGTTTGAGTTGGGACAAAAGAGGAAACGATGGAGTAAGGCAAAAGGAAAATGAGGCATGGGGAATTGGGGAAAGAGGGGGAGTGGGGCACTAGCGCTAGTGAAAGAAGAAAGGAGGGACGGCAGGAGAGGAGGGGAGGACAGATGGAGTGAAGGAAGGGATAGGAAAGCAGGCAAGGAGCAAAAGGCAGGGGGAGAGAGGGGAAGGAAGAGTGGGGTGCTGAAATGGACGGGGGAGAGGAGATTGGCTGTTTGGTTTTGATAGCATGTGCCAAATCGATTGTGGCTGACTAATCCAGTTAGTTATGGCAGAGGCATGCAGAAGAGGCGCTTATGGGGGTGTTAGGTTATAGTGTAGGGGTGTGTGTGTGTGTGTGTGTGTGTGTGCTTGTGTGAGTGTGTTTGGCTGTCTGCAATTGTGTGCTATTCTGGTGTTGTTTCCTGCCCTGTGTGTCTGCATGTATGTTTGTGCATGTCCAAAGCTGACATGAGGCAAAGCTACAGTACTGCCATGCTGTGAGACTTCACTCTTGGAAAAAAAAACAACACAAAACAACAAGCACACACTAGTCAATAATCACTCATAAATGCACCGGGTAAGTACTCAAATGTTAAGCTAAATTAAATTGCTTTTACTTGAAATTAAAGGATGATTATGGCAACAGCAAGGGAGACTAACTTTAATATGCTGTCTAGATTCCTTTGGCTAAATATTGTATTAATTAGATTCTTTTCAGTAGACATTCTGAAGCATGCACAGATGAGGACAGATGGAGTCTGCTGGCAAATGTAAGCAGTTACAAAGGGTTTTCTTCAGCTGAAAGTGGAGCTGTTCATATGTCCAGTTTCTCTCCTAGCTACTTCCACAGTCTACAGCCAAGAAATATGGTACAGAATTAAAAAAAAATCCCATGTCATATTCCATTTAAAGACATTGTGAAAAATTATTGCTATGGCCAGAGTCATAACAGCAGCAGTGCTATAGGGTGCTTAGCATGCCCCAGCCCCTTAGCCTGCTCTTTACAATGAGCCACTTATGTAGAAAAGGAATGCTGGCATGTTAAATCACTTCATCTATAATTGCCTGCATTTACTTCTCCTTAGAGGCCCAAACATAAGAAATCCTCCCAGGCCCAATAAATGCCGCCGCTGACCGTATTTCTGATTAGGGGCTGTGGGTTTGACGTTCATTTTTCACAAACAATATTTCCATTTTTCTTCACAGGCAGACAGTTGGCATTAGATTAGGACAGGCCTAACAGAAGCAGGGCCGCTAGCAAATTGTGCGGCTTGAAGGGCAAATGCCCCTCTGAATTTATCAACTTATGGCTCCAGTGAGCTGCGAGGGATGGTGATGACCTTAAGATACCCTCCTAAGGATGCCTTTTACCGTCACTCAATGCTACACACATTGGGTCTTTACAGGGCCATAGGCTACCAGTCTGAATGAGAATAGTGCTCTTTTTGAAGTTGAATTTTTAATAAATCTGTGAGTAAATTGACTATACATAGCTGTGGTTGTTTTATGTTTTTTTACTCATGACTGGACCACTAAACTACATAGCAGTATGCACCATTCTTCTACAATATAAAAGCAGTGTTATAAGTCATTTTCCTTTTTAGGATGACTTATAAGATCAGATGAAGTTTGGATACAGAGAGAATGACAGAGCCTAGTGTGTGTATACACAACATACAGACAGTCATGTGTAAGATAAAGTGTGTAAAGCAGAAGTGTGTTCTCCCTAAACTCCGTCACTCACCTTCTGTGACAACTCTGTACAAAGAACTGCTGTTTCATCAGGTTCCTAACTCAACTGGAAGGACATGTACAATGGAAACACACATTTCAAAGCCGTTCCAAAAAAGACTGTACTCTACTGCGGTCTGTAAGGACTTATTGTGTGGTTGAATGAAATGCATTTGAATGAATACATTGTGCCTTGAAAACATCCAGTAAATTATACATCTGACATGTGGCCTTGAAACTGGACAGACACAAACAGGGGCGCACACACACACACACACACACACACACACACACACACACACACACACACACACACACACACACACACACTCAAACACTCAGACAGAGCATCATTAAAGTAAGCAGGGAAAAATGTTTCCTGTAATTCTGTGTAGCTTTAGTACAGGTTGAGGTACATGCACCTGATTGCTGAACATAATGGAACTGGCACATTCTGCTTCATACTCGCATAGCAAGGGAAATCTTCAGCACTGTCTGATTATGTATCCTATTTACCTCATTGTGGTCATTGGTGGCCAGTTATCTGACACCAACAAATACGTTCCCCTTCGAGGGAACTCGAACTGCGTCGGTTACAACACTATGGGAACGCCTCTAGGCGAAGCAGGTCTGAACGTGAATGAAATCACTCCAATCCTATTGGCTTGTTGCGGTAAGGTGTGACGGAATAACCGGAGGAGTATAAAGCACACCTGTACACACTCATCATTAGCTTTTTTCTATTCAGCAGGCGCTCTGTATGTTGTTTGAAGAAAGCTCTAGTCCTACAAGCAGTATGTCTTACCTGAAGAAGAAGTCTACCAGCATGTCCGGCAACCAGATGTACAGAAGGTGTGTTTTTTCTTGCCCTCGGTACATCACGGATGGAGATTCTCATGAGATTTGTGTCTCATGTTTGGGGATGGAGCACGCCCAGGCAGCTCTTGAGGGGGGCTGCCTGCGGCCATTGCGAAGCCCTTTCCATGCGGGTACTTAGGTTTCTTAAGCACCATGTGCCACCTCCAGGCCGGTCTCTGCCATTCTTTCCCGATTTACATGATGAACTGAGTAAATCATGGGGCAGACCCTTCTCTACACGGCTTTCCACACCCCGATCACTGAACTACAGTAATGTGATGGGGGTTAGGGACCGTGGTT
>NC_060150.1:32013229-32015509 GCF_021292245.1 Micropterus dolomieu | reverse complement strand
CCAGCATGTCCGGCAACCAGATGTACAGAAGGTGTGTTTTTTCTTGCCCTCGGTACATCACGGATGGAGATTCTCATGAGATGTGTGTCTCATGTTTGGGGATGGAGCACGCCCGGGCAGCTCTCGAGGGGGCTGCCTGCGCCCGTTGCGAAGCCCTTTCCGTGCGGGTACTGAGGTACAGCATGGCTCTCTTTTCCGAGGATGGCCGGATGTGTTTTCCCTGTGGTGCGGGCCCTGTGGCCGCTGAGGCGGCCCGGCGGCTTCACTCATGGGGTTCACAGCGTGATCTGTCGGAGGATTTTGGGATGGCTGAGGCTTTTTCCCGACCTTCATCCGCTGGCTCCGACGCTTCCTTTCCTCGTTCGGGAGCCCGCTCTCGGCTTCTCCCGCTCGCGGTTTGGATCCGGAGACGCTGCAGCAATCCGACTCCGAGGAGTTAGACGTGCTCAGCGTAGTGGACGATGACTTCCGGGTGTCGGGGTGGCGTCATCTGGCGGCGCCCGACTATGACGTGCTGCTGGAGGTGGTGACTAGAGCCGTGGCTAAGCTCAACATCAACTGGCCACAGGAGGAGCAGACACCACAGGCTAGTGGTAAGCTGGATGAAAGGTTTCTTAAGCACCACACGCCACCTCCACGCCGGTCTCTGCCATTCTTTCCTGATTTACATGATGAACTGAGTAATCATGGGGCAGACCCTTCTCTACATGGCTTTCCACACCCCGATCACTGAACTACAGTAATGTGATGGGGGTTAGGGACCGTGGTTATGGGAGGATGCCTCGGGTGGAGGATGCGCTTGTGAGCTATCTCTCCCCTCGACTTGCGTCCTCCCTGGAGAAGCCGGTGTTACCCTCCAAGCCATGTCGCACCACATCTATGCTCGTGGGGAAGGCGTACATGGCAGCGGGCCAGGCAGGTGCGAGCTTGCACACCATGGCGGTGCTTCAAGCCTACCAAGCCGACCTGCTACAGGAGATGGATCAGAGGGGGATGTCCCTCTGAGGAAGATCTGGTGGAGCTTCACAGAACCACTGACCTGTCTCTCCGGGCCACCAAAGAAACAGCCTGCTCCATTGGCCGGTTCTGGTGGCCACAGAGCGTCACCTATGGCTCTCCTCCTCGATGCACCGGTGAGCACGGCGGGCCTCTTTGGTGACACGGTGGATTCGGTGAGGGATCGGTTCCAGCACGTTAAGACGCAGGGCGAAGCGTTCCACCAGTAGCAGTTCCGCCTGGGGCAGCGAGGCGGCGCTCTCAACCTCAGCTTTCTGAGAGACGCGATCTGAGGACCGTCATCCAGTCCCGACGGAGCTCAGGGAAGAGGTCCTGAAGACCGGGGTAGGGGAGTCTTTTCAAAACCCGCCCTCCAAAATTCAACGGGGTGGTTTGGACTGTGGTCCGCCCGGAGCAAGGTCCGGTGTTGGGACAGGAAGTTCTTACTCTGCTGAGGAAAGGGGCCGTGGAACGTGTCTCCCCCCCCAGACAGAGACGCCGGATTCTACAGCCGGTACTTCATAGTCCCCAAGAAGGACGGAGGGCTGCGCCCTATTTTGGATCTGCGGGTTCTAACCAGTCTCTGAAGAGATTCAGGTTCAAGATGCTCATCATCCCCGCCATCGTGACGCACATCCAATCTGAGGATTGGTTCGTCATGATAGATCTAAAGGCCTATTTCCAGGTCTCCATCCGTCCTTCTCACAGGAAGTTCCTGAGGTTCGCCTTCGGGGGTGTGGCTTACCAGTATCACCAAGTGTATGGATGCAGCACTGGCCCCGCTGAGGCTCCAGGGCATCCGGATTTCAACTTCATCGACGACTGGCTCATCCTAGCCCAGTCTCGAGAGTTGGCGGTTCGGCATCGAGATGTCGTTCAGGCTCATCTGCGGCGTTTAGGGCTGAGGCTCAACGCAAAGAAGAGTGTGCTGGCGCCCACCCAACGGACTACCTTCCTAGGGGTAGTATGGGATTCGACAACGATGCGGGCACAATTGTCTCCGGCACGTGTCGACACTATATTGGCTGCCATGAAAGGGGTGAAGTTAGGCCACGCCATCACTATAAAACACTTTCAACGAGTGTTGGGTCTCCTGGCGGCTGCGTCCAGCGTAATACCATCTGGACTGCTGCACATGAGACCCCTGCAGTGGTGGCTAAGGAACAAGGGTTTTTCCCCGAGGGGAATCCTCTCCGTCTGATTTGGGTTACGCGCAAGTGTCTTCATTCCCTATCAGTTTGGAAGGAAACTTGGTTCCTGTCCCAGGGGCCCGTGCTGGGAGGG
>NC_060150.1:31950921-32013129 GCF_021292245.1 Micropterus dolomieu | reverse complement strand
TCCTTTTCCAGGAATAAATGAGAGAACCAACCGAACTCTCTACAAACATTTCAATGCCATGCTCTCTCTGTGGGTGCGCAGGCAAATATAGTCCCAAAAGCTACTTCCCCAAAAGTTGGTTCCACCAACTTTTGTTGCATGATTGCCCCCTGCAGTTTGGGAGTGCTCTGAGAGCCCTGGGTGAATCTAGGCTTGGATTGCTCAGTACAACTAAAGCAAAGTAACCATAAATTGACACAACACCTCCCACTTGACCTCCTGGTTCTTCAACCCAAGGAGGTCACACCAGAACTGTGATGTGTCAGATTTAGTTACTCCATTTTTGGTCCTGTTGCTACTGCTGCTCTTCCACTGGAAGTAGGACAACTATCCGTCTGACATCCCTGTGAAGAACTGTTGCAGGTATCTTGGTTGAGTGTTTTTTCATCTTTTTATTCGGTTTCAAAGTTGCGACTGGGTAGCTGGGGAAGGATTGGAGATATACATCCCTCACAATTCCCTTCCTGTCAGTGTTGACGTCAATGACCCTGGCAAGCCTGAACTGACCTCTCAAGGCATTCTGGTCAGCCAACCAGACGACATCTCCAACTGCCACATTCCTGTGAACGGTGTGCCACTTGGTCCGGACAAACAGATTTGGTCCGACTAACTGGCTCCATTTCCTCCAGAATCGGTCAACTTCTGTTTGGATGATTCTCAATCTTCTGTAAGGATAGCCTTTAAAATCAAAGGTCTGGATGGATCTCCCTGGGTCCAGTTCTTCCGAGCAGAAGCAAATTTGGGCTGATGTATTCCACACAGTCCTCCCGGCTCTGAGTCCTGGCATCAATAGGTCGTTCATTTGCAAGGTTGGAAGCCATATAAAGGAAAGTTTGAAACTCACCCCATGTGAAGACTCCATCACCCCCCAGATTGTGCAAAGCTCGCTTTATCATCCGGACAGCAGCCTCAACAGCTCCGTTTCTGTGAGGTGAGTCTGCTGGATGGATCTTCCAGCTCCACTCTGTGCCATGCTTGGAGACTTCATCTTCAAGCTTTGATTTCTCCAGTCGGTCCAGAAACATGTAGAGCTCTTTGAGGGCAGGTCTGGCTCCGACGAAGTTCTTCCCAGGATCCGACCACAATTTCCTCGGATGTCCTCTCAGTGCCGTAAATCTTTGGTAGGCTAGAAGAAAGCCTTCAGCTGACTGGTCACTGACAAGGTCTGTATGCATGGCTCTGGACGCCATACAACAGAAGACGATTCCCCACACTTTGAGTCTCACTTTCTTTCTCACCTCATCCTTCACTTCATAAGGTCCAAATAGGTCCACTGTCGTGTACTCAAATGGATTGGCTGGAGTTATTCGCTCCGATGGAAGGTCACTCATGATCTGTTGGCATTTTCGGGCCTTAAGTCTCCTGCATCTCACACAGTTATCAACAATCTTCTGGACTAGTTTCCGGCCTCTTACTACCCATGCTTTCCTTCTCATCCGGAGGAGTGTGCCTGCAATTTCTTCATGATTTGCCTTATGGGCTTCTTGAGCTAGAAGAGTGGATACCCATGATGTACAAGGCAGTTACTGCAGTCTTTTCTTCATTAAAGATTTGGAATCTTCCTCCACAGAGCAAAAGTCCAGTGCTTTCCTCCCTGACCACAGCAAGCCTGCTGAGTGTGGTGTCTGGTAAGGCTACCTCCATTTGAGCCGCAAGGAAGAGATCCCTGAGCGCATCCTCACATTCGATGATAGTGAGTGTAGTTCCCTTGACTCTGGACTTAATCTCAAGAGCTGAAGGAATTTCCTTCCTCTTTGGTTTGCTTGTGGTTGAGGTCTTGACCAGCATTTCCTTCCATCTTGTGGCAGCTCTCCACACCCAGCCAATGATTCTTATCAGCTTGGTTAAACTACTGAACCTACTTATGTCCAGGATTTTCCTCACTGAAGAACCAGAAGGTGGTCTCCTGACTTGGATTTGGTCCCCTCCTTTCCCACTAGGGATGCTTTGCAGATCGTCCTTCTTTTCATTAGAGATTGGGAACCTTGGCATTGTAGTGGTAGGTAGAGCATGTTGGTTTTTTTTCCTCTGTGCTCGGGTCAGTGCTGCTGTAAAACATTTCCTTTGGAGCTTGTTTATACTTTCTTTAGCTTCTGCAGCAACATCTCTGGCTGACTTTGTCGGCCACTCCCCAACAGGTCGTTTCAAAAACTCTGGGCCATTTTGCCACACAGAGTCCTCTTTCAGGTCTTCTGGGGTTGCTCCTCTTGTTGTGAGGTCAGCAACGTTTTGCTCACCTGGAATCCATCTCCAGTCTTCAACTGATGTGGACTTCTGGATCTCTCCCACTCTGTTTGCAAAAAAGGTCTGGTACCCGTAACTGTCCCTTTGGATTGCACCTAGCACAGTTTGACTGTCCAGCAGATGGAACCAACGTTCAACTTGTATTCGACTGTGCCTTTCAATGTATTTTCTGAGTCTCGCAGCAAACACAGCACCACAGACCTCAGCCTTCACTGCTTCTCCCTTTTGGTCAAGCGGTGTGAGCTTGGCTTTGGACTCAACAAGCCGGACCAGGATGCTTTGCTCGGTCTCCCACCTGAAGTATGCAACAGCTCCATAGCTCTGGTCGCTACCATCTGAGAATGTTATTCCCCAGTGTTCTCCAATCCTTCTGACTGGTGTGAGACTTCTATGGAAGGTAATTTGGTTGAGGCGTGTGTACTCCTCAAACAGGTGGATGGCTTCTTCTCTAAGTCTTTCAGACAAAGGTGCGTCCCATGTGTCTCGTGTTAGAGTTTTGCCTCCAGCTTCTTGAAATGCTTTTCTGACCAGAATGGCTCCTTTCTGTTTGGCAGGTGTTGCAAGACCTATTGGGTCATACAAACTAGCTACTTGGCTAAGCAGTTGTCTTCTAGTCAATGGGTTTGGAGTCTTTCCTCTCACCTCTTCTTCGACGAGATTTTGGCTCATCCTCATCTTCTTTTTTCTCTTTGAGAAGTTTATCAATGTCATGAGGTACAGTTTGTCTGGTTCGACCAGGTAACCAACTCCAAGGGCTTTGTTGTCTCCTTCTCTCATTTGGTTGGGGAGAATGAACACTTCATCTGACGATGCTGGACGTTCTGATGTAGACGTCTGCCTCCCACTTTGACCTGATCGGACCCACGGCTTAAGGAAGAATCCACCTGCCTTCAGTATTTCTTCGACTTTTGTGGTGGTTCTGTCTAGCTTTCCCAGGTCATTATGTGATGTCAGAATGTCATCTACATAGGAATCCTCCTCAAGGACCCTCCGTTCCTCCTCCAGATGAGTGAACATGGGCAGCCTTGCTGTCTCTCTCATGGCCAGTTGTGCGATGCACCCTGCTGGTCGATCGCCAATGTTGACCCTGGTGATGCCATATTCCTCAATTTCTTCATCTCCACTGTTTCTCCAGAGAAATCTATGGAGGAGCATCTCCAGATCTTCAAGCCACACAGAATTGTACATCTTTTTGATGTCGCCGAGTGCAGCATGGACTCCTTTCCTGAACCTTAGTAGCACTGCTCGAATGGGATTAAGTACATCAGGCCCTTTCAGGAGAAGGTCATTCATGCTGATCCCTCTAAACTTCTGGCTGCTGTTCCATACCAGTCGGACAGGTGTTGTTACAGAGTGTGGGTTTGGTGCCACCAAGTGACTGACGTACCATACTGGTCCTTTCCAGTCAGCAATGGTCTCTCTACTGAGTTTCTTTGCTGCTCTCCTTTCCACCATCTCATGGACTTGAGTTGTGTATGCTGTACGCCACTCTGGTTCTTTCTTGAGCTGTTTTTCCGTCCTCAGAAACGTGGCTTCCACTGCGCTTCTGTTGTTGGGCAGGGAACTTGGATTTTCAATCCAGGGGTATTTTGTGTCCCAGTGAGGCTCCTGACTATGCGCATCTGACTTCACATAGCTGAGGCCTCGCCTGATCACCTCAAGCTCTCTCTCTTCACTCAGAGTCATGTCTTTGCCTCCTGGCTGACAGTTACCACACCGGCATCCTCCACACATGGGTTCGCAGGCTGCACCAATGCTGTCCCACTTCCACCAATCCAAGAACTCCCTCCCAATAACAGTGGTTTTGGTTTCAGCTCTAGTTTCTTGCATCTCAGCAATTTCTTGATACTTCACTGCTGTGATTCTCATTGATCGTGCAAAGTGAGTTTCAGAATTGTGTAGGGCCATACCCAATACTTCACAGAGATCTGGATGTGCTCCGCCAACAGTCTTTCCTAAAGGGCTTTCCCACAGGACAAGATCTCCTACCACCTTTATTCTCTGTGGAGCAAGTCTTCCTTCACGGTGGCTTATGAGAAGTTCAACATTTTCTGGTCTGTGAAGATCTTCCAGGTTGGTTTCGGGGAAGAACTTCTTGAGTTGCTGTGCTTTGATCACTCTGTGAACTTTGGCAATTTCATCCAACCCATAACAGATCAGCTCATGAGCTCTCTCCGTGTCTCTAGGTGTCTTGACTCTTACCTTAAGTAAATATCTTTTGGTTCTTACTTTCATGGCCATACCTCCAACTCCATGGACGACAAGCGTGATCTTTTCACTTTGAAGTTTCAATCTCTTGGCAGCTATATGAGTGATGTAATTGGTATCTGATGCTAAGTCAATGAGAGTTCCAATTTTCTGTCCTGCGTTGGTGGTTACTTCAAGAAGCATAAGAATTACTGGTAACTCACATGTGCTTGAGTCCATCACTCCAGGAAGACTTCTCCCTGTGCAGTGTGATTTTGCAGCCATATTGGTGAAGGCTCTCCTGACTTTTTCCGCCATGTCCGACAGACATCAATATCTCTTGTTCCTCTGTGAATGTTTGCCTTCTGGTGCTGGGTCTCCCCACTTTCACAGATTCTTTCCTCTTGAATCCTCCTTTCAGAGAAAGAAAGAAATGGTGATCTGAAGAGCTCCCTCTTCTGCAGTCTCTGTTCCTGCATAGGTAAATGTCCGTACATTCATCATCCTCTTTATGACATCTCAGACATCTTCTGCATGCTCCAAGCCTTTCGATAGCTTTCAGCTTCTCACCAGGTTCCAGTTCTTTAAACTGCTTACAAAAGAAGATTTTCTCACGATGCTTCTCCTCTCCACAGACAACACATCCTCCTTTCCTCAGACTTTGTGGAGGCATACCTCTTCTCCAGGTACGTAGCTCTCTTTTCAGGTCTTTCACTTACACCCAATTGGTCTAGTTTCTCTAGAATGTCCTCTTGTGTCTTTAAGAATGTTAGAAGGATGTCGAAGTGTTTGTCAGGTGTGACTCCATTTCTTGGATTGACAATGAACGCCAGCCAGTCCCTCTTTATATTATCTGGGAGCTTGCTCTCTATGGATCTGATCACAAGGGGATTCTTTATGGCTCCCGTGCTTTCGAGCTCCGTAAGGTCATTCAGGGCCTTTTCCACAGCCTGAATTAGGTCAATTACCTTCCTTGGCTGGTGTGACTTTAAAGGAGGGATCCTCTCTAGGTCCTCAATTATCTCCAAAGCAATCGTTGGCTTGTTTCCATACCTGTTTTGAAGTACTCTAAATATGTCTTCAGCACTGTTGTATGTTGACAAGCTCAGGTCTCTACATATCCTCTCATCCACACTGTCAAGGAGTTGGAACTTCTTCACTTCCACTGATCCAGTCGGTTCTCCCTGCTTTTGCAGACTTTCCCAGTCTCTCCTCCATCTATGGAAATTTCTCCTAATCCCAGTGAATTTAGGTAGACTGGTTGGCTTTATTCTCACCACTGGTTGTGGAACTGCTGTTGGTTGAGGCTGTTGGTCTGGACCTCTTCTTTTCTCTTCTGCAATTTTTTGTGCGGTGAGGAATTCTGCTCTTCTGGCCTCAAGGTTGCTCCCGAATATTCTCAGGTCTTTTAATCTGCCTTTCAGGTCTGCTGTCTGATCATGTGGGATCCATTTTTCCCAGTCTTTCCGGCTTACAGTTGCATCATGGATTAGCTTCCTCGCTCTCTCCAGCTGCAGTTCATAGCCGTCTCTATTGATAGCAGTGATGGGGCTTGCTTGGGCTCTGTCACAGGCTTCTTCCGCTTCTTGGATTGCAAAGTCTACCTCCTCTTTACCATATCTTGACCAGAGGTTGGCTTGGACTGCCTCACGGATGTCCCCCAGTCTCATGTCACACTCTTCCATTGTCTGTTCAAGTTCAGCCTGCTGGTGCTTGTTGAGCTTGACTTCTTCATCCTCCTCAGTTCCTACTTCAGCCAGTAGACCAGCCCCGTAGTCATCATTTGCATCGCTGACATGCCTTGCCAAGGAACTAAGTTTGCTGAACTCCTCTTGAAGTTCACCTTTAATCATCTCATTTGCAGCTTTGCTCAGGTAGTTTGCTTGCTTGGTGAAAGCAGATTTAGCTAAGGTCCGCTCTTGCTTCAGTTGCTTGACTGTCTTCCCAAGAGTTTCCTTTGCCATGGTGAAAAAGTTTCCAGTCAATTCTTCCTTTGCGTTGACAGCTTGACTTCAACTGTCAAGTTCTGTCTGTTTTTTAATTGATTACAGCTCAGCCCAAACTTGAAAACTGCTTTTCTCTCTGAAGAACGCAAAGGACAACTCAATTTTTTCACTTTTTGATTCTTTATTTTCTTTGAGATGGTTTGATAGACCAGTGATGGAATAATATGGTATAGTTTCTTGAAGGTGACTTGATAGATGATACGGGTTACGAGCGGATGCCTTCGTTCCTTGGAGGAAATCTTGGTTCCTCTCCCAAGGTCCCGTGTTGGGAGTGATCTGTCGCTGAACAATTATTTCAACAGACGCCTCATTCACGGGATGGGGCGCGGTCATGGACGGCCGCTTCGCAAGAGGCTCCTGGGAGGAGCATCATTTCTCTTGGCACATAAATTGCCTGGAAATGTTGGCGGTTTTCAGAGCTCTGAGGAGTTTTCTGCCCGCTCTCCGCGGTCGCCACATCCTTGTCAGAACCGACAAGTGGTCCCAGCAGAGACTGCTGTCCCTCAGAGCGATGTACATCCCTGGGAACCAGAATCAAGGAGCAGACCTGCTGTCGAGACAGGGGCTGAGGCCCGGGGAATGGAGACTCCACCCCGAGGTGGTGGAGTTATTATGCAAAGAGTTCGGCCCCATAGACGTGGTCCTCGCTATCACCTCTCTGAGGAGGGTGGGGGATCTCCAGACACTTTCGATTTCTCCCACAATGTCTGGAGTTTGCCCCGGGGATGCCTCCAGGTTATGTCCCTAAGGTTCCGGCCAGACTGGCAGGGTCCACGGTGCTGCAGGCGTATCATCCCCCACCTCATGTGACGGCGGAGGACGGGAGACTTCATCTGCTCTGCCCTGTCAGAGCGCTGAGTATTTACACTCTGAGGTCTCCCCGGTGGAGGAAAGCAGACCAGTTGCTGTTGTGTTTCGGGTCCCCCAAGGCTGGGCTCCCCTCTTCTAAACACACCATCAGCAACTGGATCGTTCAGACTATTTCCCTGGCCTATCAGGTGCGCGGTTTGCCTTCACCTATGGCCGTAAGGGCGCACTCTACTCGAGGCATGGCGGCTTCTAGGGCCCTACTCGCAGGGGCGTCACTCCAGGATTTGTGTGACGCGGCTGGCTGGGCCACCCCTCACACTTTTATCCGGTTTTACAGTCTGGACCTGCCTTCTGCACCCGGCACCCGTGCGCCGTCAGGTTCTGCACGCTGGGGGCAGGCGGGGTTTCGGCACGGCCTAAGTGGGTATCTCGTTCCCATAGTGTCGTCACCAACGCAGTTTGAGTTCCCTCGAAGGGGAACGTCTCAGGTTACG
Source organism: Micropterus dolomieu (assembly GCF_021292245.1). Taxonomy (NCBI): domain Eukaryota; kingdom Metazoa; phylum Chordata; class Actinopteri; order Centrarchiformes; family Centrarchidae; genus Micropterus; species Micropterus dolomieu. The sequence continues at coordinate 32,005,349 of NC_060150.1, read as the reverse complement.
TATGTAATCCTTGTTCCCGAGAAGGGGAACGAGACACTACGTCGGTCCGCCACACCTCACCCCGCCTGGAGTGCCTTGCTTCATAGAAAGGGCTAATGTGTCCTATGTGCCGGCGTGCTTATATACCCCCTCCGGTTACGCCGTTACACACTACCGTTCTAGTAACACCAATAGGATTGGAGTTTCATTCATAGTTCAGCCCTGCCACGCCCAGAGGCGTTCCCATAGTGTCGTCACCGACGCAGTGTCTCGTTCCCCTTCTCGGGGAACAAGGGTTACATACGTAACCCGAGACATTTTACAGCACTATGCTTTTGACTATGGTTCACACTATTTAGCACACTCAGCACTCGTTTACACAATTTTGAGCTGTTGTACATCATTTTAAAGACCAAAGATGTGCAAGACATCGCGTTTTGCTTCGCTAACGGTACTGTAGTAATTGATATAGGTCCTCAACAGATTCTTTTGCAGTTCAGAGATTTGACATTCAAACATCTGTTAGCTGTGAGCATCCATGTTTTTCCAAGCAGGTGCACTAGGGTGCTTTACATTAACATTTACAGTTATTCACTTAGCTGACGCTTTTATCCAAAGCGACTTATAATTGCTGTGTCAGAGGTCTCTCAGAGGAACCCAGGTCTCTCACACCAAAGGCATGTGTCTTATCGACTGTGCCATCACCACCCATTAAGATTGGAAGTCTATTGACTTCCAACTTGCACATGAGGCCACTGCTCAGTTCCTGGCCAAGCTGTTCACACGAGAAGCACATTTCTCCGTGCCAGTCAGGCGATTGTGCTCCCGCTCTTTTCTAATCACAGGTAGAGCTGATCTTTATAACAACCTCATGAATTTATAATGTGACGCTTTTTATGTGTTCCTGGATACGTAGGGTGCCTCTTCTTCTTCAACTTCTGTGTCTGCTCATCTCTCTCGTTCTCATTTAGACACAACTGACACATATGTGGAACAAGTAGGCTATGCAATTTATTTAACAAAATCACAAACAGTTTAATCATGAATCAGAATCAGATCATTACTTTCATATATCATCTGTCTTTTATATAGTTTGAAATAGATTATCAGTGTGTTTTCTTGTCAGATTCATTCACGGCGCACAGAGAAAGTAGTCAAAACTATTGCTGCAGATAGCGAGCTGGTCACTTCAGCCTCCTGTGTGTCCCTGGCCTAAGGGTTAAATGACCTCAACTACATTCTTTGTTTTCATAGTTTTACCAGCTGAAATCCAAACACACACTGACCATGATATTATTGCTTTTGCTGTGGTGGCAGCCCTGCTGACGGTGAGATTCCTGTTTTTTTCTCCTTTTTATCAGTTATTCTGCCTTTTCCTTGGTTTTCTGTTCCCTGCCTGCCTCCCTGTGTTTTCTCCCCTGTGTGCTCTCTCTCTCTCTCCCTCTGCTCCTGAGCCCAGCCAACTACCTGCACCGGCATCTCATCAGCCACCTCGTCAGCCTGCCACACCTGCCAGTAATCACCTCATGCCTGCCTGCATTTCAACCCCGGTTCTCCACACCATCCTCGCTTGATCGTCGTTGCTCCATAACCGGTGCCACCTCCGTATTCAGGCTTTCATGTTTCTTGTTTTTCCACATTTTCCCTGTACCTTGTCGCCGTCATCCCTAACCCTGTCTCTCTGTCTGTTTCCCTCCCAGGTACACTCACCCTCGTCCTCCCAGTCAGCTGGGCTCATCCACCGGCCCTCTCCTCCTCAGACTTCCCTCACGGCGTCCTCCCTGTTCTCCCACCGCTCCTCGCTTCCTCAGCGCCAGTGTTCCCCAGCTCCCTGGCCCCCTGTCTCCTTGGTTCATCGTGCCTGTGCTTCCCCGACATCCACCTCTTCCTCCCCTCCAGTCCCTCTACCCCTTTCTCCCTCAATAAACCTCCTTCCCTCCAAACATTGCATTTGGGTCCTCTCTGTCCCCACACCACACGACCCCGTAACAGGTTTGTTTGTAGTAAAACCATAGGTTCTGTTTTTGACCCAGTGTTAGAGTTCTGTTGGGTTATTGACCTAAACTAAAACTATGTTGTTGTTTTTTTTATCCAGTATAGGACACATAACCTCAAGGTTTATCACAAATGTATTGTTCTAACATGTAAAATGATACATTAGTAACAATCAGTAAGTAATAGTCATATGTAAGTTTAAAAAGAGCTAAAGTAAATTAGCTATAATATTAGCCATGGGTGCTGTACAGTGTAATGTATACATAGCATTTTAAGCTTAGGTTTAGACCAAATGAGCCACACCCTACGATGGCCTTTGGATAAAACATCATAATATGACACTTTATTGTCGGTTGGTTTTAGAGAGTGGAAGGAAAGGGATAAATGGAACAGGATATTAGCTGTTAGAAAGGGTCTCTTCAGTTCAGTCAAAAATTAGTTGCTTTAGCACTAGTCTGAGATTCTGGCTTCATTTAAACAACATTAAACTCAGCTCATCATGACTGATATAAATTCATGGGGAAATTTCACATTTAAACTCTTGTAAACACAAGAAATAGGTTTAATACACAGCAAGGCTTCTCAAACACGAGAAGAGAGCTTTATAATTGATTTATTTGATTATTTTCAATTCAGATTCAAATAACTTCCATACAGTTCTATCCATGTGCACCTCTGGAATAAAAGCTTTGGAATACGAATGTTGAATACATCAAAAAAACAGATTTTGTCAGACCATTTGGGCAATGAGAAGCAGGTGGAGTGCAGAGTTAAGGTTGAGAGGTGTGTGCACATACACACTCACACACCCACATACATACACACACACACACAAAATGCTTTGTTCCCCCGGGTAGACCATGGAGCCGTCAAAACCACTCTGATTCTGAATTAGCTCTGATTGGCTGTCATTGCAGTGTGTCCCACACAGCTGAGACCACTCTAAACCACATACACACACACACACACACACACACACACACACACACACACATACAAACACACTTTTATGGTCTGGGCATCATGTTTCACTAAACTGCTGAGTTCTCTAGGCTGTAACTAGGGCTGTTTTAAGAGCTGTGCTTGAGTGTAAATGTGCATGTGTGTGTGTCTGTGTGTGTGTGTTCACATCTGTCTATATGACTGCAGTAAATGCATGTATGTAATGTATTCATATTTTCAGATGGTGGGGGAGTGTGTTGTCCTGCATCTTTCAAGCTTGGGGATATTCTCTGAGGGTCTACACTGGGCCAAAAATACTTTACATTTTGACATTTTAAGCTACAAAAATCAAGAAAACCATGTAACGTATATATTTTGTTAAATAATACCTTGTGTCTTTTTCAGCACATTTCTGGCATTGCTATTCTATTCTTGTGGTCTCTGTATGTCTGACTGAAAAAAACAGAGCTATTTACAATTATGTCTGTATCAAATAGATTGAGTGTGACCCATATGAAAATAATGTGAGTGTGAGAAAGTCCTGGTATTTGCAGAAATGATAAGTATCTTCATGTATGTTGTGTCCTGTAATTAGCACACTATCCTGTACTGATTTACTGGATCAGTCATAAGGCACTAGCGAACTACTGTTTCACAAAAGTCTGATTAAAACTGGGAAATTGGTTTTGTATCACCACCACATAAGTCATGCAAAAAATCTTGGGTCAATTGTATAACCCTCTTAACACAGAGTCAAGGGAAGCACTCATCTATTTAATTAAGAAATTATACAGGTTTTGCATAAATGTGGCTCCGACACCACAAGCATGCACGCTAAGTAAAATGTGGGTCCAAAAAAAGCAGACCCGCCCACCTCCAAAGCGATGCCACAGTGCCAGCAAAGACTTGTGTGGCTAAATCAGCAGGGGTTTACCAGCCTTGCTCTGTTTGAGTTGGATGTCCATCCAACAAGCCTACTTCTCTGGTTACAAATGTGTCTCGGTAAGCATCGTTCTTGCCCTGAGACTCGAGTTGGTGGGAGCAGCAAAAATAAGCAAAAGCGGGAGGAGATGTAAAAAAAAAAATAAAAAAGACAACAAATATCTATTAAAATGTTCTAACTGAAGCTGGATTCCATATAGAGGCCTCGGGATCAGGTTTCTCTACAAAAAGGGAGATTTATCCAAAAGTGTGTGGTTAAGAACGGAGAGCAGAATTCTCTAGAAAGAGACACACACGTGCAGCGACATGCATAAACACAAACATTAATGCACATGGACATGCATGTAATATGTAATATGTAATATTTGTGTGTATGTGTGTACTGGGGTATGTACAGGATTCTATACGTAAGCATGCCAAGTCTCTGTAATCTCAGGAGACATCCCTTCTTGTACAGTGGGGCTCACATGCCCATTCTTTCTTTGATGAAACATGAGCAACCCCTAGTTGCAATACACAAGACTACACTCATGATGTCTATCGGAACACTTGGCAGAAACTAGTACTGCACATTGTCCTTCCAATAACCAGTGGTGGACAGTAACTAAATACATTTACTCAAGTACTGTACTTAAGTACAAATTATACTATCTAGTATTTTCTTTTTATGCCACTTCACCTTCTACTTCACTACATTTATCTGACAGCTTCAGTTACTAGTTACTTGCAAGTAAGATCTTTACAATATTTTGTAAAAACTAAACTACTCAACAGTTTATACAAGTACAGCTACTTCATTAGTTAACTGACAGAAATTTAAAGACATTCAAGTAATTTTTTCATGTAAAAACATTTTATGGTTCCAGCTTCACAAATGTGAAGGTTTGCTACTTTTTATTTTGATCTTTTTAATGTGTTTAATGTACTTGTAAAAGAGTATTTTTACAGTGAGGTTATAGTAGTTTTCCTTACGTAAAGGATCTGAATACTTCATCCACCACTGCCAGGAACCCACTCTAGATCTCAATACATCTCTGCTTGCACTAAACCTTTCACACTGGTTTTTAAAGTACTGAACTGAACACATTATATTAACTCTCCATGAGTAATCTTTAAAATATAAAATACTCTCTCCCCACTACCCTGTCCTTCAACCATCTACCACAAACTGCTAATAAAATGTCCAAGGCTGGAAAAGGATGTACATATTATTCTAGTTTTTAAGGAGTCAAAGTTCAGCTTTTATGGTTGCTATCAGAACACATTTAGACAGAATTATGATTTAAGCAAACATTTAACATCTTGGTTGGCACTTTGGGCTATTTTTCAGCCCTGAGAACTCAAGTTCAGCTGAGTGCCAACATCAACATATTAACCATGTATATCACATAACTGAAGCAGCAATGAAAACAAAAAGGAATCCCCATGGTGAACATGATAAACCATAGTAAATGGTTTAAACAGCCAAATAGTGGGCGATGGAACATCTCCATCAAAGTCGTGGGAAAATGTTAGGGAATGTGGGAACATTAGCTTATTTCTTAACCCTACTCCCAGTGTCAGTAACAATACTTAAAGCTATGACTTATATAAATATGTATAAGCTATTGGATAGAATCTGTAGCATGGGAATATAATGTAAGCTTACCTTAGTGTCAGCGAGTCTTAATTTGGAAAAGACACAATGTATACTGATGAGAACAGTAGAATCAGTAGAAACAACAGAATAAAGTCATTATTTCAGTGTTTCTCCTTTATTGTACAGAAAGGCACACAAACCAAAACTAAAACTTAATTTGTTTTTATTTAATTGCAGTTACTAAAGTTACTAAAAATGTAGACTTAGAAATTCAGTAGGCAGGGTGGTAGTAAGCTCACACAGATGACAACATACTATCTTAGTTTCAACTGTCTTTCCACTACACACGCTTCATTAAATCGAACACAGTGCTCTTTTAGGAAGCACATTTCTTCGAGCAGTCTCCCCAAGGCACTAATTTTACTTTAAACACTAGTGTTTTTCATGTCAACCAGGACAACACTTGCATTTAGATGACAGGTTGGTTTTAAAAAAAACACCTTGGTTCATGGATTGCATGGAGTAGCATGGCCTCCAGGGGTCACTAGCAGCATTTTAACATTCGCTCCTCCATATGTTTCTAGCAGTGATGCAGCTTTGTTGTTAAGACACATCCTTTGGGCCAGATCTAATGCCCTATTGTAGTGTTGCAAAATGACACAATTGCCACTAGTGGTCACTGTTTGGGAGGTTTAACAAATGCTTGCTGCACTTTGTGGTTTAAATGAGGTCATGAGCGCAGTGTATTATTATAATAGAAATCTTTTTTTAAGTAATCTTTATTGCAAAAAAAGGGGTTACAATTCAGATGTGACTTACAAAGATATACATAACAGTGTACAAACATATAAAACACAGACAAAATGATATAAAGCATTGCCAGGGGAAGCATACAGGCTATTACAAAAAGAGGACCATATGTTGGCAGTTTTAACTGCCTTTTTGTTGTTGGAGCCAGAAATCAAATTAATATAATGCACAACTTCATGGAAAAAAAGTTAGAGACAAAATAATTTTTTTTCACTGCTGAATTTACATTTATGAATATGGAATTTTGCCAACAAAATTATTAGTGCAGTAGGACTCTTGTGTCTCTTGGGTGGATCTTGGTATAACGTGACCATTTCACCTGTGGTTTAGATGGACTTGTAATCGTTATGACAGAACAATGAATTTAGCAAACAGCTAAGTAATCTTTCAAAGCAACAGGTTTCATCATGTTTGTTCCAAACACACCTAGCACACTGCGAATAATTACATTTCTAAGAAATGTCTTTTGTTTTGTGATAGCTGACTGAAACTATATCTACTGTAAGGTACAGCTGACTTCAATTCAGACTTCAAAATAATGCCATTTTTAAAATACTGATGAATTTGCGGCATATGAAGAAGTTGAAGTTTGCAGACAACATCACAATCATCGGCCTCTAATTTCAAACCACGAAGAGATTTCATATTGAGAGGAAACTGAAACTTGCAGAGTGGTGCACGAAGAACAACCTACTGCTCAATGTCAGGAAAACCAAGAAGCTGATTATTGATTTTTGGAAAAAGGAGATATAGACACACACTCCTTTCTATGTCAGTGGAGCTGAGGTGGAGCAGGTTCCTGGGAATCAACATCACAGAGAACATGACATGGTCATCTCACATCGCTCTCCATTCTGGTGAAGAAAAATCTGAAATGGCTGTAAGGAAACTTAAGAAAGCTACACTCCCATGCCAATTCTTGTCAGAGTAATAGAAAGCATCCTGACTGAAAACATCACTAATTGGCATGGGATGTGCATGGCCCAGGACAAAAGGGCTCTGCAGCAGATGATTAAAACTGCTCAGAAGATCATTGGTATCCACCTCCCAAGCATTAGCTATAATGGTGAGGTCAGGTGCCTTCGTAGAGCCCATTGGATATTAATGGACAGTACCCACCCCAGCCACAGGCTGTTCACCATCTGGAAAAAGATATAGAAGTTTCTGCTGTCACACCACCAGACTGCAGAGCAGATTTTCCCCCCAAGCTATTAGACTTTTAAACTCTAATTTAAATTAATCCTAAGCACTGCTCCATGTAATACAGTTTTTAGCTTGCTTCTGTTTACCATTCTATGATTGTTTTTGTACACTGTATATAGCAAAAGTGAGTTACAAACAACATTTCCTTTTACTAGTATTGTAGTCAAGACCACCGAGACCCAGTCAAGACCAAGACCAGAGTTTATCGAGACCAGGACAAGACCAAGACTTTCAGGGGCTGAAAACAAGTCAAGACCAAGACCAAGGGAGGGCGAGACCGAGTCAAGACCAAGACCAGTTCCACACATTACATGACACACAATAAAATGTGGAACAAGATCATAGGTACTTCTTAAATTGATCTGAAAAATCAACATTCCCATAAAAACACCCACATACAAACAGTAAGAGCTGAAATCCACATAAGCATGTTTATTCAACACTCCTTTTCCATGATTACCATCACAGGCACAGTCGTTAATGGTAACAACACATTTTTAATTAGGGTTATTGGTTGCATTAGGTTTGGTTAGTTGATCATTGCTTCCTTGTTCTCTGTTGTATTTGGTTTCACATACAGTATCCTTGTGTATTGTCGCTAGCATTACTTCCTGTTTTATTTTGTAGTGATCAGTTTCATGTGTTTTTGTCTAGCTTTGTTTTCTGTCAGCTTGATTGCTTATGTGTCTCACCTGTGTTAAATGCCCTGCCTGCTTGTGTGTATACAGGTGCTGGTCATATAATTAGAATATCATCAAAAAGTTGATTTATTTCAGTAATTCCATTCAAAAAGTGAAACTTGTATAATGTATACATTCATTCCACACAGACTGATATATTTCAAGTGTTCATTCCTTTTAATTTTGATGATTATAACTGACAACTAATGAAAACCCCAAAATCAGTATCTCAGAAAATTAGAATGTTGTGAAAAGGTTCAGTATTGAAGACACCTGGTGCCACACTCTAATCAGCTAATTAACTCAAAAAACCTTTAAATGGTCTCTCAGTCTAGTTCTGTAGGTTACACCCTGGAGAGGATTGTGAAACAAAACCCATTCAAAAATGTGGGGGAGATTCACAAAGAGTGGACTGCAGCTGGAGTCAGTGCTTCAAGAACCACCACGCACAGACGTATGCAAGACATGGGTTTCAGCTGTCGCATTCCTTGTGTCAAGCCACTCTTGAACAAGACACAGCGTCAGAAGCGTCTCGCCTGGGCTAAAGACAAAAAGGACTGGACTGCTGCGGAGTGGTCCAAATTTGTGTTCTCTGATGAAAGTAAATTTTGCATTTCCTTTGTAAATCAAGGTCCCAGAGTCTGGAGGAAGAGAGGAGAGGCACAGAATCCATGTTGCTAGAAGTCCAGTGTAAAGTTTCCACAGTCAGTGATGGTTTGGGGTGCCATGTCATCTGCTGGTGTTTGTCCACTGTGTTGTCTGAGGTCAACGCAGCCGTCTACCAGGAAGTTTTAGAGCACTTCATGCTTCCTGCTGCTGACCAACTTTATGGAGATGCAGACTTCATTTTCCAACAGGACTTGGCACCTGCACACAGTGCCAAAGCTACCAGTACCTGGTTTAAGGACCATGGTATCCCTGTTCTTAATTGGCCAGCAAACTGGCCTGACCTTTACCCTACAGAAAATCTATGGGGTATTGTGAAGAGGAAGATGCGATATGCCAGACCCAACAATGCAGAAGAGCTGAAGGCCACTATCAGAGCAACCTGGGCTCTCATAACACCTGAGGAGTAATAATAATAATAATAATAATCATCATCTTTATTTGTAGAGCACTTTTCTTTTTTTCTTTTTTTTTAAAAGAGCACTTTTCAAAAACAAGTTACAAAGTGCTTTAATAAGTGTAAAGACAATAATACCCAAAAAACAATAATACAGAAACAATACAAGATAAAAGCAAGAAAACATTGAAAAGACTAAAATACACGTTTAAGATAAATATAAAATAAGTAAAATAGAATAAAATAAAAGGGATAAAATAAAGTCAAATAAGATTGGAAAAGGCTCTCCTATAAAAGTATGTTTTAAGAAGGGACTTAAAAGAGTTCACTGACTCAGCCGACCTGATTTCCTCGGGCAGGCTGTTCCAGAGCCTCGGGGCCCTGATAGCAAACACTCTGTCCCCTTTAGTTTTCAGTCGAGACTCTGGAACAGACAACAGACCTCTGCCCGAGGATCTCAAGGTACGTACTGGTGTGTATGGGACTAAAAGGTCAGAAATATAACAAGGCGAGAGGCCATGAAGAGCTTTAAAAGTGATCAATAAAATTTTAAAAGTCAATTCTAAAACATACTGGGAGCCAGTGTAGTGAAGCTAAAATAGGGGTGATGTGGTCATATTTCTTTGTTCTGGTTAAAAGCCTGGCAGCTGAGTTCTGGACACTCTGGAGTCGACAGTGCCACAGACTGATCAACTCCATGCCACGCCGCATTGCTGCAGTAATTCAGGCAAAAGGAGCCCCAACTAAGTAGTGAGTGCTGTACATGCTCATACTTTTCATGTTCATACTTTTCAGTTGGCCAACATTTCTAAAAATCCTTTTTTTGTATTGGTCTTAAGTAATATTATAATTTTCGGGGGATACTGAATTTGGGATTTTCATTAGTTGTCAGTTTTAATCATCATAATTAAATTAAATAAATATTTGAAATATATCAGTCTGTGTGTAATGAATGAATATAATATCCAAGTTTCACTTTTTGAATGGAATTACTGAAATAAATCAACTTTTTGATGATATTCTAATTATATGACCAGCACCTGTATATTGCTCTCAGTTCTGTTTAGGCCTCGTGGTGTCATCGTCTATGTTGTGTGTTCTGCCTTGTGCTCTGTTTTTCCTGGATTATTCCCTGTGTTTTTGGATTGCCTTGCCCTTGATGGATTTAAACAGTGTTTGGACTCAGTACTCTACATTTGTTGGATTTAACTCCCAGTTTGGACTACCTTGCCTTTTGTTTGATCTTCCCAGTAAGTGACTGTTATCATTTAGAATAAATCTTTGGTTTGAACTGAATCCTCCTCGTCAGTGTCTGCATTTTGGGTCCACACCTCAGTTTGTCTGCTGTTGCACTCAGCCCTCCTGACAATAAATGCACTCATCAACAGAAGTTGAGCATATAGTTCTGCTGTTGCACACTTTTTCAACCAGTCAGTTATTTAATAAACCAGACTACTTCCTCTTAATCGTATTTACCACGTTCTTAAAACACACATCCAACTATCTCCAACCAGCAGCACTTCATTTGTTTATGTTTGAGTATCACATGTCACATGACTTTAACACTGGCTGCTTTGTCTTCAGATTGATGTTTGTATTTGTCACATTATTTCCATACTGTATGCTGCCACATTTTATGACCTTCAAAACAGAACATAATGTATTCAGTATATTATGTAATAAAATATTGTAAGGCATTATACATGATTCCCTATCATTTATTTGTGATTTTATTAATATCATTCATTTAAATGTAATGAAATCTGAAAATATTTGGGAAAATTGGCATATTATTTGGTTGGTTTTATAGAATGGGTGGATGGACAAGAAGACTAGAAATGCTTTCTTACCATCAATATGAAAACTGAACAGGTAGTAAACATACTGTATCTCCCAGTTCACCACTTTGAGCAATAGCTAGCTCATCTGTCCGGGTTCTGCAGGGAAGGTGATTCTCACACTGAAACTGACCAGAAACCATCAAATCTACATGTGAAGACTGACACAGGAATGTCCTGTATCCAGTTTTCCATCAACCTATCTGTATAATGTTAACCCACGTGACCTTCAATAGTGACCGTAAATAACGTAACTCACAATACCAGACGTACAGTAATCACGTTACATTAATACATTGCTAAACTTGAACAACTGTTCATCTGTAAGTGCATAGTTTCTGTGGTGAACAAAGTAAAGTTGGGTGTGACCAGTGTAACCAATACCCTTCCCGTTTGTCTGCATTCACAAATGACTGGTTTCCTCATTTTTGATGGCACTCCCCTTTCTGACCCTGCGATTGGTTTATCTGCACATAAAGAGGAAGTCAACTTCAGTGTAAAATACCTAATCAGTGACGTTCCATGGGAGAGGTTTACTGCAGTTGGAAATACCCTCAGTCTTGTTACACTTGGCAAGGGACAGCCCTGTCCTCTAAGGTGGAGAGTTTTAAAGTTGTAGTCCTTTTAGGACAGGCTATTTCTACAAGCACATTGGACAGACAGAATCACCGGGACGTCTACGCATATCAAAGGGCAGGTGTGGACAAGTTTCAGTACCTGGGACATATCTCACATATCATAGATCTGGCTGAGGACGTCTTTCAGGGTTGAGCGCTTCTGCTCAGTTCTTGGAGGACTTCTTGAAGGCTTGTCGATGACCTGCTGGTCTGTCAGCACCACGGGACACTCAGAAAATTCAGCAAGCACAATCATACACCAGTAGAGGGCCCCGTGTGACAACACAAAGGAAGTATTATAATTGCTGTATTATTTGTGGAAGTGATACTATATATTTTTTAATGTGTTTAGCCAATGACCAAGCCATTTGGTCTCTTAATTCATTACTTTGGTTTTGTTTCATATTAATTAACATTGGTCTAAAAGTACTTGGAGATAATATGCAAATTAAAGGAACTATTAAAATAGTATTCTCTATACTCAAGCACACAGCAGTACACTGAACCAGTCACTAAATTCTGGGTAACAAATGAAAAAAACAAGGATTAATTATTAACAACAGGTGTGTGGCCCAACCTGATCAGCTGACTTGGACAAGCTCAAAGAAAAAAAAACCTGTCTGTTTGCTCTTGTGTTTGGGACACCTTTGAATTGCAAAGAGAAATGCAGGAAGCAGCATCTTAGGAGACCTGTTGAGTACACATTAGGCCTACTTCAGGGGTAGCAAAAATGCTGCAAAAAATCTTTTACATCCTGGCCCTTTTTGCTTTTCTCAGCCTGGCATGTTTTGTTGTGTTTGTATTCAACCACAAAAACAGCACTTTTACTTTTTTTACTAAGCCATCCAATGTAAATGATTTTTGGGACAAGAAGCCTGAAGCTAGAAATGGCAGCCAAAATAAGACAATAACGCTGCCCAGTACAACCAAAATTCTGGGACCCTGCCCTGACATTCCTCCAAATCTTGTTGGTCCTCTCCGTGTGGAGTTTAATTATAAACGCACTTTGGATGAGGTGAGAGAGGTGATCAGTGTTCCTCTTCAGGAGGGAGGACGGTACAAACCACCTGACTGTATCGCCAAACAGAAGGTAAGTGAATGACTGGCGAGATAAATTAATACATAAATAAATAAATAATGAAATTATAGATTTAGAACACTTTACCATGAAATTAAACACTTGTAATATGTGTACAGTGTGTTTAAACAATGATAACTAAACGTGCATGTAATGGAGCACGGGCAAAGCATAGCCTATTGTTCTAATTTTGGGCATTGCTAGTCTAGAAATAAGTTATGTTAACTTTATTACATGTATTTTGTGTATGTATAATTAAATTTTAAGCCAGTGCATGAACTTTTATTTCAGTTTTTTATTTCACTCTACGCTGCGATAAAAGTCAAAATTCTGAGACTTTGTTTCAGTTTAAGAGTTTAAGACTTAAACTCAGAACTTAAATACATGTGGCCCGAATTCTCTACCATGCTTCTTGATATTATAAAGGTTTAACAAAAAAAAAAACCCCACCAAAGCCTAAATGACTGCATTTTTGCTTATTTCACTTGTTTAGGTGGCGATCATCATCGCATTCCGAAATCGGCATGAGCACCTGAAGCATTGGCTGTTTTATCTCCATCCTATATTGATACGACAGCAGTTGGACTACACTGTGTACGTTATCAACCAGGGTGGTGAAGGAGTGTTCAACCGGGCTAAACTGATGAATGTAGGCTATGCTGAAGCACTGAAGGAATATGATTATGAGTGCTTTGTCTTCTCTGACGTAGATCTAGTTCCTATGGATGACCGTAACCTCTATAGATGTTTTGACAAGCCCCGACACTTGGCTGTGGCTATGGACAAATTTAACTTCCATTTACCCTATACCGCCTACTTTGGCGGGGTTTCTTCATTGTCCAAGGAGCAATACTTGAAGATTAACGGCTTCCCGAACACTTACTGGGGCTGGGGTGGTGAGGACGACGATATCTATAAGCGAATTTTCTACCGTGGAATGTCCATCTCTCGACCTGACAATGTGATAGGAAAGTACAAAATGATCAGACATCAGAGAGACCGGCACAATGAGCCTAACCCACATAATCCTGACAAACTGGCCCATACCAAGAAGGCCATGGGTAAAGATGGAATTAATTCCCTCAGTTACACAGTCAAGGAGATTGTGAAGGATAAACTTTACACTTTTATCACTGTGGATATTCAGGCTCCGCCAAGCTGAGTGTGGGTGGAACTTGTGGATCTGGGACTGCTGTTGACTTTGGATTCTTTGGTGTTTCAGTCTTAAGAATCAAACTAAGGCAGCTTGAACCGATTCAGCCTTGGGTGTGTCAGATGCATGTCTTGGTGTAGGGTAACAGATGCAAACATTTGCGCATGTGTGGACAAAGACATTTTGGCAATTGTTGCATCCAGTAGATTTTTGTGTACTGCAAGGCTAAATATCACATGTGTAGCGGATGATGTAAAGGCCAGACCGGAGTGTTTGGTTAGCCAATGAGGTGTTGAAGGGGTCTTATGGTTTCTAATTTATACAGTAGTTTCTCATTTGCATGATTTTGCAATATCAACTTTAAATTGTTGTTGTTGAAATTACTGTTACTGTGAATGTGGAACATACTGGAAAGGTGTAGCCTACAGTATCACTGCAAAAACTAAAATCTAAGTAAGATTAATTATCTTAATAGAAGGCAAAATATACTTGCTTTTGTCTGACAAGATATTTTTTCTTACCAGGCGGCTTTTACGTAAGAGAATTTCACTTGTTTCAAGTTTTTTTGTCCTTAAGTAGCAAGTCAAATGTTCTTGTTGTGTTGGCAGATAATTTTGCTTATTTTAAGTAATATTCCCCCCATTTTATTGCTTTTTCCCTTGTTTTTGAGAGCTCAGTTTTTGCAGTGCACTGTGAATACACTTGTAGTTGAAATTTGTTGTTTGTATGAAATGTTTTGATGGCTCCTTCTCATTTGGCTCTCAGGCACATTTAACATTAACATCAATTTGTGACACAGTTCCTTAGACTTTTGACTGTCCTGGCAGAAAGGAATGGAAAAGGGAAATTTCATTTTGGTGGAAGTGATGGCAATATCTTTTTCTTTTTGACAGATTGGTTTACTGTGTCCTTTTGCAATGAAGTAGTGTCCTGCACAGTGTAAACTGATGTGACAGTTGTACCCATGTTTTGTGAATTGTAACAATGTTTTTTTTTTTAAAAGTGTTTCGCAATTGAGAAGAACTGTAATGACATTTATGGCCACCATGGTCCAGCATTGCGCTTTGCCAATTACATAAAAACTAAAATGATCTGCTTTGATCAGCAGATGTAGTTGATATAGTTGGTGTATGAAACAGTGTTTCACCATCATTTAATCGCTATTTCTGGATTTCAGTTACAGTTTTAATTTTTACCACACGGGGTGTATTATATTCTGCAAAGTTCATGATCATATCATGCAACTTGTATTAGAAACCTGTCGCTCTAACATATAATATGTATGCACTGTATATGTGTTTATGTATGTGTTCAGTTTAGTTTTGTTTGGAATTCATGTGTTTGCCAAATTTAACCTGGTTTAAGATTAAATACATCAAAGTCACTCTCAATGAGAGATTGAAAATACTAAACATCTCTACCACAATTTCACTCCCTGTAGAGATTCCGGTAAGAATTTAGGGGTATTCAACTCTTCTCGCTCAGTAATGCAAAGAGATGGAGTGACCAGTTTGAATGCATTTTTAAAATCACTTGTCACAATGCTTGTTTTACTGGTTTCGTTACTCCCTCCATGCAGGTTATCTTTCTGATCAGCTGAGGTTTGGCGGGGGGATATGAACTCATGAAGAAGACTCTTTTGAAAGAGAATTGTATAGCCCTCTGGCCAGAATACACTCACTTAAAAGCACAACTATGCATATGTAGTGTATCCTCAAGCCCGCCCTACCTCCTTATGAAAAATTCAGCATTGTTGCTAAAGTAAATAAGAGGAAACACGACACACTTTGCAGGAGGGGACCAACCCATGTTAATGTTGCGCTCATGATGTTACACTTATTTCTTGTCTGGTAATGACAGTCAAGCATTCAATAGGGGAATTAATTGAGGAAATGAAGATAGCTAATAGATAATGTTAATTCAATACTGAGTAAATTCAAGCTATTGTACCCTGTATTAGACCATTAACTCACTTCCCTGACCTTGTATCCTTAAAGGAAATTTCAGTCATCACTCATCTTGTGATTCATAATTCAATTCATATTCTTCTTTGCTGCTCACATGCTCCCATTCAGTTTGGAACTTAATTGAAATATCTTGTTTCTGGCTGATTTATCATTTCAAAGTCAGAATTTGTCGCTGAAGAGGAACATGTGCTTGTTTGTCCTTTACACTGGTAAACTAGTATAAACCAGATTTTTCATTTGCTTCTGCAGAGTTAAAACCTCACTCAGCATCACGCTGAACTGCATGCCCTTGTCTTCACGGTGTACCACACATTCACGGAGTCAGAAGCTTGTCTGTTGATGAATTATTGACAAGTGGGAGCACTGCACAACATCGAGAGGGACTGTGGCAGCGTATGAGAGACAGTGAGAGAAGTGAAGGAGGATAGAGGATGAAGCAAAAACAACATCAACAGAGAGGGGGATACACAGAGAAGAAAAATGGTGGTGGTGATGGTGGCAGGGAGATTCCCATGAGATTGCAGTAGTGAAACCCAGTGGTAAAGAGTGGAACCTTCGCATGAGGAATTGATGTGTGTGTGAGATGTATGCTAAAGGTCAGTCTCCTTTTCTTGATTCTCCTGTTGATGGCTTATTAAGTGGCATTTACACTCTGACAATATGGAGTAAGGGTAAGGATTTAAGTTTGCTTTAGCAAAAATAATTGAATTTGTGTCTGTTACTGTGGTATATGTATGTGCATTTCAACATGCGCATTTTTATTTGTGTAAATGTTGCTTGGCACCAGTTCAACTCCAATCACATCTCTCACACACCGTGTTAGCAACCACCACTACCACCCCCCTAACACTCTCCCATCCTCCTTCCTGCCCAGCCCCCTCTTTTCATTGGTTGACCTAGTGGAGTTACTATGGGAACGAGTGTAGAGAGGCTGCCATGCAGAATGTGGGGTACGGCTTTTGAATGGTGCTTAGGGCTCCATCACACACGCACACACACACACACACACACACACACACAAGTTTATCAGGGAGAGGAAACCCTACCTATCATCAATATATAATTTTTTAGAAATGTCCATACAACCTTTCGCTCTACTCTTTCTCCACCAGCATCTGTAATTTATTGGGTAGAGGGCTTCTCTGAAAAGCTAAAATGTGTTCTTGTAATTTATATTCTAAGGTTTAGAAAGACAATTCTGCACTACTGTGCATGTATATAAGCATCAGATGTATAAGCATTTCATCATTTTAACCAAAATATGATGACGACGTTTAGTCAAATTTTCATAGGAACTGTATGTAAATACTAACCTTTATAAAGTCTATGATACTAACACGACTAAATTGACAATAGTTTTACAAACTTAAACCGCAGTAGATACCGATTTAGCTTGAAATATGGAAAACAAATCCCAGTCAACATGTTTTGGATCTTTAGAAAAAACTAGAAAGAAATTCCGACCCTAGCAGAAAACTAGCTAGTTACAATACACATTATAATTGATTATGATGACATACAGGAATTGTATGTACATCCATACAGCTACAGTCACAGGCTACAATACCCTAAAGCAAGACTATGTAACTTTTGGAAGAAGAAATAGCACATTCATAGTCTAGCAGCTGGTGGCCAGTGTTAGCAAACAATACACACATTGCTGTAAATGACATCACTGAGTCAGTTTGCTCATTTAATGACTCTTCTGTGCTAACAAACAAAAAACAAAACAAAAAAAAGACTCTTCTGTGCTTGTGTTACTATTACACTACATTTTAGCATAGCATTATGTGATTATTGCTACTTGTAGCTGCTGTTCATCAAAAGTTACATAGGCTAGCTAAAGGCTTCATTCAAGAGCAGTGAAGCCAGACAAACCCTTAACTCACAGTCACAATAAATCTCCCACTTTTTCTTCATGGTTTTCCTCCTCACTCGCTCCCTTGTTCTCTTCTCTTCAGTATAAGAACTTCGTTGTTCAGCACAAACTAAATCCTCCCTGTTGTGCATTTATACCAGGTTTATGCACCAATACAAACACAAACACAGAGGCACAAACATGGCTTACAATGAGGACGAGTGTCCATTAATGATGAGATCAGCCAACACACACACACGCTTGCGTGCACACCAGCACGCACCATTCTCACTGTCAGCATCACTAGCTTTGATCTGGTGGGCTGGTAGGAGTGTTATAGTCTTACGTAAGGCTTTTACATAAACCTCAGCGTGCAGAAACGGAGGGAGTGAGCTGGATAGAGAGGGAGGGGGGTTTGCTGCACCATTACAAAGGGTATTCGCACTGCACCAAATCCTCCTCCCACTACACATGCATGCGCACCCACATCACAACAACATACAAGCTTTCTCTAGCAACACGTGTCTTCCTCGAAATAATGAGACCATCCCTTTCATCTGTATTCAGGACACACAGGAACATCTACAGGTTCCATATCCACATGCATCAGCTGTGCAGACCTACAAGTGTGACGCCACAACAAAAATGCCACACGCTGCATGTCAACAAAAGCGTCTCATGTTTCTCACCCTCGTTCCCACCCAACCTACTCCTTATGGACTGAAGCCACCATCATGTAGGGGCTGCAAAGATTGAGAGGGGTGGGGGGTTGAGGAGAGAAAGGCTTGTGTTGCTGTAATTATGGTACACAAAGCCTCTGACATTAAATTGTATGGATTCTTATATAAATGGGGTTACAAAGAGTCAGGAGCTCATCTATCAGGGCAGTTTTATTCATTAAATATGAAAAGTGGAAAGATTTCACACTGTGAACAGACACAAGGTAACAGAAAAAAGGAAAACATGATGTGCTTTTCATCGCAGCAAATGATCACACAAATGCCCAGATTTGTAAACAGAAAGAAAAGAGAGATGTCTGGAAAGAAAATACAAGGAACTGAGCCACGTGGCAATATGGTGGACTCTGTGGTTGATGTCATTACTGTGTATATGCAAGTGTGACTCAAATGTTCAACTTATTCCTACTTGGAAGAAGCTTAGAAAAGACTTCTATTTACACAGCCAGCTGTGGCAGGTGGAACATGAACTGAGGAGGACGCCATATTTCAACAAAACTTGTTAAACATATGACGCAGAATGATCACTTCTTGTCCAGTTCATAGTTCCCTACTCTATCTTAATCTTAACAATAAAGAGGTGGTATTATGCTCATTTTCAGATTCAAAATCTTATTTAGGTGTTGTACCAGAACAGGTTTACATGGTTTCATTTTTTAAAAACACCATATTTCTGTGATACTGAACATTACAGCAGCTCCTCTTTTTACCCTGTGTGTTGAATGCTTCGTTTTAGCTATGAAGTGATAAATCTTACCTCTACGTGATCTTTGTTGGGAGTTGCACATGCACAGTTCCTAGTTTAGGACCAGGACTAGCCAATCAGAAGCAGAGAGGGGCAGGTCAGTGAGAAGCCGGAAAACACGGCTTCGGTTCAGCTGTATATGTTGCCCCTACCAGCTTAGCAACAAGGACTGGAGCAAGAGTTTACATCTTTCATCCATAAAGTTTCATCCCTGTGTCGTCAAAGGAGAGGGAAAAAGCCAAAAAGCATCATATGATTGCTTCAATATAATTTGATTGGTGACAATGTGGTTTCCCATTCATTATTTTTTGGAGTCTCTGGGCAACTGTTTTGGTCAACAATCCACTATCACCACCAATGCTGTTTGAAGAAAATATTCTTCTTTTTGAAGATTTAGATTGTTGACCATATCAGTCTCCCAAAAACCTTATGGCACCATCCCTTTCCATCCAATCACTCATCACTCAATCAACACTACAAGGGAGGGAGAATGAAAGTGACTGCATAATAAATCAAAAGAGCACAGTGTAAGCAAAAACATAAACGGGCATGATCATTCTCTGCTCCCTATGTGACCTTTAACCTGCCCTTTTTATCCGGTGAGAAACGCATTTACTGACCTGGGATCAGGTTACCCCAATGACCTGTCCTACACTACACCATCAGGAGACTGAAAAGATATCTGAACCTGGAGCAGTGGTGTGGATCAATCATTACATTCTGAGATGAGATGGAAAGCTGTCATGAACTAGAATGACCCTCAGGTGTCATTGGTACCCTTGTGGTTAGGATTAGAGAAAATTTTCACCATCTTGAATGTCTTTTCCTATGAAAACCCCTCTCTTTAACTGAAGGGTAGGGTCCACTCTGCTCCCTGTAACTTGTCTCACTGAACCACTGACAAAGGCCTTTTAGGGCTGCAATACACCCCCTCACTCTCAAGACAAGTGTCGCTTTGCAAAGCTGCAACACTGTGCAGCGGTTTGTCTTCATTTTTCAGAGCACGGTGGACTTAGAAAACAGTAAACTCCACCATTAGTATTGCCTCCACAAAGGACGGACAAAGAGGAAAACAGACCAACACAGGAAAATATATGCTGACCAATGATCTACAATGATGTCAAGCTACATTCAGATTCCCACACAGCTGCGGTGGCTCCTAGTTGTACAATGTTTAGTAGAACAACAGCCAGGAGAAGAAGGGTGAAGGACTCTAAACTGATTTAGCATCAGTCCCCGAATTATGCTTTGTATTACACTGAGATCCAGTTAATAAAGTGACTTTTTTCTTTAAATGGATCCCTGACAGAATTTTCTTTTTGGGGGGTTGTCGCAGCCTATTTAAAACTGGCTAGCAGCAAGGATGCCTCCCTGCCATCCACCCACACCAGCTTGTAAGGTATATTAGTACAGAAGAACAGAAAGAACAGAAAGCAGAGTATAGAAGCTGGTGCGATCACAGTTTAAGATCCGTGCAGTGTGACTCAGAAAGAAGGAGCCTATAAAAACTCTATGAAATCCAGTGAAGAAGAAAGTACTAACTAGAAAAAGTTGGCTGTTTATGCATGTGTCCTTGAAGAAAAGAGTCATCCAGTGCAGCTAAAAAGACAGTGCCAAAGGTTGAACAGTGTGTGTAACTTAGATCATTCAGAGTTAGATGATGTTCCCTGACCTTTGTGCCTTGTATGTGTGGCACTGCATGCAGAGAGTGAGAGAAATTGTCTGTGTGCATGTATGACTTTGTGTGTGTGTGTGTGTGTGTGTGTGTGTGTGTGTTTGTGTGTATTGAAGTGTCAGTGCAAGGGATCCCTCCAGGTGGAGTATTGCGATAGTTCTGCAGGTTTCCATTGGTAATTCAACAGTTGTAAATCCCAGAGATTGAAATCCTATGGATGCCGGGTGATGCAGTGGGTTGTAAGTAATATCCAAATGCAACAGGCTGAAGCCAAACTTAGTCCATCCACAATAAAATAATTTACCAGCTAAAACCGAGGCGCTCTCCCCCTCCAAAAAACACAAGTTTTGTGTGGCCTTCTGTAGGACAGCTATGCCACATTTTTAGCTGCAAAGTAAGTAAGTAATAAAACTGGTTCAGATCTCTAGATTTGCAGTTTAATAATCAGTGTACGGTCAGAAGAAGACCATCTTCATAAAGCAAAAAACACATACAATGGCCGAACAAAAACTGGTGGGTTATTCCAGGCTGTGGATACTGTTGAGTCTTTTCAAGACAATTAGAGGCTGTAAATGAAGTTTATTTTAACTTTGGCTCTAAAATCAAAGGATTAGGAGGTAATTTGTTACAGATTAGACAAAATGACAAACTCAGAAAAAAAACAACTTTAGATTAGGTCCTTATAAGCAAATCGTGTTACGCCATGTGGTAATTCCATAAGAAAAATGTAAAAGATAAGAAGGTGCTCTGCTTTTCTTTAGTTTTTTTGTTAGTTTTTTTGCAGTGTGCAGTCATGAGCGGTCAAAGTCTCAGCAGGTATGGGGCTTTTCCAGGAAGTTACAAGGCAAATGTGTCTATTGCGAGTCCATGGATTGTCAAGAGTCAACATCAAAAGTTCCAGTGAGGGCTGTGAAGTGTTAACCCAGCTTTTTGGAGTCTCCTCGTGACTTTCTCAAGTGAACAAAACCACTTATTCTATTCTTGCCTGTCGTAAGCCAAAACACTTAAGGAATGAGAGCTTTTAAGATTGGAGAGGAATTTATAGGCTGTTAACTCTACAGCTCAACATTTTTCTTGGTCTGGGAAACTTTTGGCTCTACATAAACAGCCCTGAAGTGATGTAGACTCAAGTCCATACATTAGTAGGAGAGAACCCCACCCCCATCTGATAGGAACTACTTCTTGTGGGCAGTTCCTCTGGTTCTGCTGCCAGGTTTGTTTCCAGAACGACGGACGGGCACCTTGGATACAGGGATTCTGGTGCGAGCCGGGGGAGGCGCTTGGGTCTTTGCCGGAGGGGATTCGGCCTCTAGAACAGAGGAGAGGGCTGACTGGCTTACAGAGTGGGGAGGTGGGGTTTGTCTGGTGCTTACTGGGATCTTGGATTCCCGAGGAAGGCTGGTGCTGCCTTTCATTGACCGGAAGGAGGAACAGGAGGAGGAGGAAGGAGGAGATGTTTGGGAGTTGGGGCTCAGTTTGTATTCCGTTGATGGAGAGGGAGTACTGTTTACATCATCATCTCCCTCCTGCTCTTCCTCTCCTTCCTCTTCAGGGTCATGGTAGAAGTCATACAGGTGGTCTCCAGAGCAACTGTCACGTGATAGGGCCATCTTCTGGTTACGCTGCAGCCCGCTCTCGTCAGGTGTTGCTGTGGGTGTTGCGGAGGGTGTGTCCCAGTAGCCCTCATCACTAAGTGGCTCTTTTTCACCAGGTGATGTGGGATGACGGCCATGTGTGTGAGGGAGGGGGGGTTTAGCTGCCCGGCTTCCTGCTCCACCAACTACTGGAATCTTACTGAGCCCCAACGCCTTCACCTGTGTTACCTTTCGGTCTTCACTCCTGGAGGCTGAGGGCAGGTGGCTGCTGGCAAGGCAGGAGGTGGCTCGAGGAGGATAAGTGGAAGTGGGAGTGGTAGAGGGAGGTTGGTGTAATCGGGGCAAAGCAGGGGAGTTGTCCCCTGTCGAGGGCAGCATGTGCCAGAGCCCCTGCATGTCCGCATCATCCACTCCTTCTGGACTCGCCATTTCTTCCCCTCCGCCCATGTAGGCCACCACACCACTACCGGCTGGGTGCTGCTGTGGTGGAGGTGGTGCCCGAGCCCGGGCTGGGAGGGAGATAGGCACTGAGCTTGGGGAAACAGAGAACATGGGCTGGATGAGCTGGGAAGGTAGAGAGGTTTTGGATGGGGAGCCACGAGACATGGCACTTGTGACACCAACAGCTCTCCCAGCACCCGCTCCCACACCCCCCCCTCCTCCCCCACTGCTGCTACTGCTGGTGCCACTACCCCCATTACCCGCTGGCCCCTCCTCGTCTGCGTCAGCAATAATGTCACCACAACCTGTCAGTGAATCAAAGCTCTTGAGGGATGTGACATCGGTGAAGAGGAGAGAGCAGAGGCGGTCCACAGAAGGCTCTGAGGGTGGGTCCCCTGTGCTGCAGCGATCCAAAGGGGGTGTTGTGAGGGAGGGGGTGAGGCTGGAAATTGAGGCTTTGGTTTTTTGGATGGGAGGGCGCAGAGGCGAGTCAGTTGGTGTGTAAGGAAAGGGGGAGTCTGGCTCACCAGATGGCCCTGGCATGGCAACACAGTGTGGGGGTGTCATGGTAACACTAGTAGTGGGAGTCTCTAGGTTAGGCTCTGTCTCTGCGTTCCCACAATCCTCTTGGTGATGATGAGGAGCCGGTTCAAGGGTGAGCGTTATATCCTTTACCTTTTCAGAGTCAGCAAGATCCCCATGCTTCTCCTTCTTGCCTTCCACCTCTTCCCCCTCTCTCTCGTTAGTTTTTTCCTTGCGTCTCCATCGCATGCTGCTAAAAAAGCCCTTTAGGCCCCTCCCTCTTCTGACAAGCCCTGCCCCTCCGTTTTGACTTGACCTAAAACTCCCACGTCGGAGTAGAGAGAAGAAAGTCAGCGATTTGCTGAGAGACCTCACCGGTCCCGCCTCCAGGCTAGCAAGCGCCTCCCCTCTCTGTCCATCAGTGTCGTTGTTAGAGCCCGTTAGTCCATCGTGGGTTTTGCTCCTAACGAGCTCTGCCGATGCCGCCGAGCCGTTCCCATTCAAAGAATTCCCATTGTCAGAATTCCCGTTGTTTGCGCTGTGTGTAGCCCCTTTGTTCCTGAAGGAGAAGAAGCTGGCCATTCCAGAGCCGGTGCTCCGCTTTCCGAAGAGTTTGAAGGCAGCTTTGTTGATCTTCCCTGTGGACTGAGGGTCACACTGAGGGGCCACAGGAGGCTCCACACACTCCGACTGCACCTCCATTATCTATTATATGTCTATCGTCTTCCTCTAGCTCTGTAGCTGCCTTTCTGTCCTCTATCTCTCTCTGGCCACACATACACTCCTCTCTCTCTCTCTCCCTCTCTCTCCTCCCTGCTGTCTGGTGCTCTTTCACTCCCACTCTGACTTGCTCTAACGCCTGCCTGCTGGTTTTCTCTCAGACTCCCTCCCTCCCCTCCCTCTCTTTCTCTCTCTCTCTCTCTCTCTATCACAGGCTGGGTGCTGCTCCTAACTGTATCCATGGCAACTGGGTGGGCTAAGCAGCTTTCGTCAACGTTGGCGGGGCGCCAGTGTCTGCCCTCCACTCCCTCCCCCATCCTCTTCCTCCTCTCCTCCTCTACCTTTCCTGTCATCAGTGCCGTGTTTGCTCTTTTCTTTTAACTGTTCATCAATTTATAAGCCCCACATACACTTTTTCCATCCCTGCATGCGTGCCTCTGTGTGTTCGTACTGTGTTTTGTATTCTACATGTGTCATAGCAATTAAGTAGAGATACACACCCACTGATGAGTTATGACGGATTAGACAGTAGACAGTTTAATATGTTTATGTGAGCTTCCTCAGTGGGTCATGAGACAGAGTGGAGTGGCTAATTATAAAGACTGCTTGCATACTTGTTTATACATCTTTGTGGAACATGAGCGATGAGAGTGGAGCAGACGACTTAATAGCACAAGTTCCACACATGAACATTTTGAATTAGTTTCTTGTAGATGTGTATCACTGGGTGAGGTAAGTCATATCAAAGCTTCATGCAAAAAATATCTTGACATTACAAATGTACCAGTGTTTGTGTGTGTGTGTGTGTGTGTTTGAGCGTGCATGTGTGTGAGCATGGAAAAGCTCCAAGTAAATAAAAATAAGCGTGTAAGAAGCCTGACTTAGAGGACTCAAATACAAGATCTGCTGATCAACAGTGTGGGAGGACTTAAGCCAGGATATGGATTTAGAAAAAGATAGTGCACACACACACACACACACACGTGCACACATGTTTACTTATGTCACTTGGATATTAAATAGACATTAATTTCCTGGAGACTTACCCTAATCCTAACCACTACTTGGCTAACCCTAACCCTAACCGTAACCAAGACTTGCCCACTGGCCCAAAAATCATCTTTTTCCCAAGACAAGACTATTGTCCCCAAATAGACAATCTGTCCCAAATCAATTGGTCTTTAGTCTTAAATGTGTCCCAAAATGTAGCATAGGTTAGACACACACGCACACACACACACACACAGAGCTCAGACATGCCTCCAATACAGTTTGGGTCAGACATATAGGCCATATGGCCTCAAACCCTCTTCCATATGGACGCACAGGACCAGGTGTCTGAAAGCTATGTGTTATCCTATCACCCTAAGTGTGTCTGTGTTTTTGTAACTCATGTAATCAACAATACATAATTCTTTTTAGATTAGATGTACTGTTAGCGCCTTCCCTGGCAACCAAGTTTCTGTTGTCATTTAGAACAATTAACTGTTCACAAACTGGAGCAGTGTGCATCTTTAACTTACTGTCTTGTAATTTTCTTTTTTAAAGTCTCTTGAATTTACATAAGAAATATATATATAATATGTAAAATGGTTCAAGTCTTGAAACATGTTGATGAAAATGCATCTCTATTCTATCCTCCCAACCCCCCATGAATCTCCCTGATACCCCGACCCACTTACAAACCTTCTCTCCCCTCCTTCCTGTCTTCCCCTGCTCCTTTTCTCTCTCTCTCTCTCTCTCTCTCTCTCCTCCTACTCCTCCTCCTCCTCCTCCTCAGTTGCTGTGAGCACAGGCTCTCCTGTTCCAGCCCACTGCTAGTATCAAACAATGTCTGCATTCATCTGCCTAAGGCAACACACACACACACACACACACACACACACTCACACACAGATCCACAGACATGCTCACACCCACACAAACACATTTTGAGGGCTTCCCCAGAGTGAAGCACTGAAGCATGTCTTCCTTATGCTCTCCCCCAATAGGAAAGATAATCTGTCCGCTCAGCCCACAAGTCAGTCACCCAGCCTGTCTGCTTGCCAGTCAGTCAGTCGCCCGGTGTGCAAGTTTTCAGGTACATCAGATACTCAAGCAGAATGCCCTACAGCCATGCTAGCAGGTCAGCTGGCTATTGGATGGACTTGAAGCTGACTCTGAGCAGCAGATGGCCGGCAATGAGTGGAGGCTGACGAGTGGGTTCAGTTATCACATGATGAGACAAAGGATTTTGCTGAGTGCTTATGGTGGAAATGCACGTTGTAATGCCACTTAAATCATCAGTACATCATTATTACTACTAATATGCAATATTTGTATATTCTGTAATTTAGACCATTATCACAAATTAGGCAGCGTTCACAATCTATTTCACATTGTTGGAGCAGGCTGGAGTTAGTGGGAAAGCAACAGGGTTAAGAGGATAATAATATTTACTACAATCAATTAATAAAGACGGCATGCTTTGACATTAACTTTAAATTTTATATTATCATACTAGGCTATTACAAAATAAATATGTACCCCCCTGACTGAATAATTAATTCTATCCCTATTTACTATGAACAAGAAGATAGACACGTGCACACACACAAATGAAAAAGTACACACCCTATTATCTTTTCACCCCACCCCCCATCTGTCTAAAGAGGGTTCCCATTTCAGCCCCCTGAGTGAAGCTCAACACTAAGTGGGACAGTTAGAGGACATTTTCTTTATCTTTCTCTCTTACTGTGTCTTCTAATAGTATGGCTTGTCTTAGTGTGGGTGCATGCATAGTGTGCGTATCCATTGCAATATGCCTGCATGTGGCTGCTGAATGTGCTTTTAAACTCTCTATGCTCTGCTAGCAAAGAGCCTCAGGATGCAAATATTGATGCGCATGGGAGTGCATGTGTGTAGGGCAGCGTGAAAGAATGGATGGAAATACAGATGGATGAATATGCCAACATGATGCTGAGTGTACAAAATTTAAAGAACTTGCCTGTTTGTGTTTACCTTTACAATTAAAATGAAAGTGCACTGCCTCGCCTAGGCAACTCCAGAGATGCAAATCATTTCTAGGTAAAGGCAATGCATTTGCATATTTCTCTTCACTGCCACTAGGAGTGGCCATACAGTAGTTGCTCATCCTGTACAGCCTAACTTTTCTACTGAATCCACATCATGATGTAATTATCTTGATTTATTGAAGTGTGTATCCTTATCATCCAACTCAAATGATCTGACTACAATGAGTGCCAATGGTAAATATAATGACTATGCAACACTTAGTATCTATTGTTTGTTCAATCCAGTCTTTTTGTACATTGGTACCAACCTTGCAAACCACATCAAAATCATGACATAATTACTTTTAGATAAACAGTCCAAGTGCAATTTCAATAAATCAAAATCAAAACTGCAAATCAGACACTAAAAACACATTCTGCTTCTCTAGGCTCCAGCTCTCCACCACCCTGTTCACTACTAAGTTACTGTATTGCCAACATGTGCAGAATAAAAACATGTTGAATAAAATTATATGGTTTTACATGCTCAAATAACACAACTGAGCAAAAGTCTAACTGTGTGATATTCCCTTGATGTGCCCTCACCATCACAAAGACCAAGGTGTTTACATGACATAGTCAATAGTCTGTACTTTGCGTCAGTGGGCTAATCAACACTAAATCACATACCCTAATCAGTAATATCAGCAGGTGTTTTACCTTTGGCAGATAATGAAAAACACCTGCTATGAACATACTAGCTAGGAAGTTTCAGCCTTTAGACAGTAGTGCTGCAGCAATTGCCTCACGTGCTGATTTACTCTTTATTAAGGATTGATCAAGATTTTAGCATGTAAATGTATGACTCTTGACAGGGATGAGACCATAATAGAAACCCATATTCTAGTTGACTGTTGGGTGTCATCTCTGCCTGTGATATGATGGGTGTTGAAGCATCAGCATAATACAATATGGTAGATTTTATTAAAATCATTTTACAACACAGGGTTGTATGATGAGATTATGTTGTAATTCCCTTTATGTTACTCAAAGAAAACAAACATAATTTACATAAATTATATATATTCTGAGCGGTTTTAATGCAGAGCCCTCCTGTACAGGGCAGTGCCCATTTCAGTTTGTGATTCAGGATGCTTTCTATTGCTCCTCCTGCAGGTTAACAAGAACTTGGCACAGGAACTTTGCCTTCTTAAGATTACAAAAGAAAGACTGTTTCTGTGGTTTCTTAACCAGCGAGGAGATGTACATATCCAGTACAGGTCTGGAAAAGATGAATGATGCGAATAAGGCACAGGTGTGGCTGTTTGTCAGTTACACTTTACAAACAAACCCAACCTGTTCTGGCATCGTTATACAGGAACAGATGACACACACACACACACACACACACACACACACACACACACACACACATTCGTCATCATCATCATCATGGTCATCATCATCATCACTAGGGGTCCTGTTGGTCAGGTTGTTTTAGGACAGAGGGTCTTCCAGCTCCAGATTAAACTAAGCTATAGTGTGTATGTGTTTGTGTGTGGGTGTCAGCGCACGTTTGTTTATGTAGTATTAAACCCCCCCGGGATTACCCCCTGTGCTCTTTTGTTACTTTAGTAATCAACAGGGAGTGGTACAAACTGTTATTAAGCCTTTAAGCATATACTCCCTAAGCACTTTTACATCCCAAAGGCTGTAAACAATGTCTCTATGAGTATTTTCAACCTCTTGCCTATAGGCCAAAGAACCCCCACCCCATCAAATAAACCCATTATTAGAGAAATACCACAAGGTAAAATAGATAACATTATATAAGTAATAATCCTGCTATATTTATTCTTTCAGTGACATGTTTTCAGTGCATTTCTTTTGCAGTCTACCGACCTATTAATAATATAATATAATCAGGCTCTGTTCCATTTAGATGTACCACTTCTAGAGTCCTGTTTTCACGTAGTGTTGTGTTGTTCGTGAATGTCTCATTCAAAAGAACTAATCTTTTGACTGAACGAAGTGAACTGAATCACTTCCTGAAACCATCTGTGAATTTCTTAGTCATTTGCGAATCGATGTGCAGCAATACAGTTACTCACTGAGCAGTGGCGGAGTTCACAGAATGAATGTTTAGTTGACAAATCTGCTACATTTTATTCCATCCCATAATATGTGTGATATATGTGATATATATTAGCCAATTACTTTATTATATTATTACTGTGTATCAGGAGGTAATGTTCTTACTTATATTGCCATATTTAGAGTTTAGTTGTAAAACATTCATTTGACACAGGCTCTAGTCCCTTCTTAAAACATATTTTTATAGGAGAGCCTTTCCCAATCTTATCTGACTTTATTTTATCCCTTTTATTCTATTTTACTAATTTTATATTTATCTTAAATGTGTATTTTAGTCTTTTCTTTTCTTTATCTTGTATTGTTTTTGTATTATTGTTTTTTGGGTATTATTGTCTTTACACTTGTTAAAGCACTTTGTAACTTGTTTTTGAAAAGTGCTCTACAAATAAAGATTATTATTATTATTAGCAAGTTCCCTGCAGCTAAAGTTAGCTAGCTTGCAATACAGCAATGTTAAAGTAGTCGCCTCACCAACTCGCTTAAGTGTTATAGATGTATTTTCACACACCCGAAATAACACTTGTCTGCGGTTTACTGGCTGATGCTGCTGAACTACATACTGAGGATGGCGGCTGAGATGTAGGTTACTCCTCATGAAAAACTAGTTTCCACAGTCAATAAGTTTGTCAGCTAGCTAGCTAGCTAGCAAGCTTGCTTACTGAGGTGACACTAGTGAATGAAACAGACACACAACAAGACAACAACCCATATGACTGTTGCTCCATTGATTGCTCCCTCTGTTCCAATCAGAGAAACTGAGGGGAAATGAAGCAATAAAATGATCATCTCACAGTTTACCCAGATGATGGAGAAAATGAATGAAATATCAACGTGTAGAAGATCTTAGTCAGATATCATAAGGAGGGAGAGTGACCCAAACCCATTTTAAACCACAGACCCACACACATACACACATACAACCTGCATGTCCACCATACCAAGTATGTATAGTGCGTGTGTATTTATACAGTATACGTATTGATGTGAGCCATCTGTGTGTACGCAGTGCTGGATGTGTTCATGTTGTACAGAATTTCTAGTACAGCATTTCCTCCTTGTCCCCAGGAGTGTTCTGCCGGCATGGCGTGCAGTACTCATCTGAATGATTCAGAGAGCCCTCAGCAGCTTGTCCTGACTTGTCAATGTTTAATATGATGTAACGTGCACGAATAGGCTACAGGAAGGCCTCTCTAACGGAGAGAGTAGTGACATAGTGTTAGACGCTTTGTTTCCAGAGCAGTGGACACCGTATACAACGAATAGGGTAGGGTAAAAGTTAACTGTCTTTATTAACAAACAACCTGATGAGAGCAGGTGGCAGGAAAACTTGAGATGGTGTGGTCCGGCTGGAGGAGGCTTTGGTGTTTGGTAGTGAGCAATAAGGAAACTGGTGTAAGCACATGGGTCATGGGACCCAGGGAAAGAGAACACAAATAAACCACAAGGCACTAGATGATTGCAAAACAGGCTCAGGAAAACCCAAAGGTACTCCACCAAATGAGGCGAGGACACTCTGGTGCCAAGAAGCAGAAAACCATAAATATTTGACCAGGAAGTTGATGAGCTGATGGGAAACAGGTAATGTAGTTCCACCAGGTGCCCAGAGTGAACCCCCCCCACACACACACAGATAAACAAAGAGGGAGGGAAAATGAGAGGTACACAAAAAAAACAGTCACAGCACTGACATGACAAGTGGTGCATTAACCTGACTTTCCGCTTTATAAAAATTCCATATGGCGAGCACATGTCACTTAGTACAGCTGTAATCCCCTAAAGCAAATCACTACTGTTTATCTGATGTTGTACCTTGAGCTTATTAAGTCTGTAGAAATAAACACATATTAAAGCAACTCTATTAAATAAACTCATCACTGTAAGCTAGAACTTGTGATTGAAATAAGGCCTAATAAAGCCTCATTTGCACACTGCGTTCCATCAAATAGATAAATATAAATGACTGATCACCTTAAAAAGGCTGGTAAAGTTTAATAAACCTTGAGAGAGAGGTAAAAGGTGAATGAAAAGTGAATGTACATGTTTTTTGCTTGCTAAAAACCCTGTTCTTGTGTGGATGCCCTTTTTTCTCTTCGGAGAAAGCTGACACAGGGGATTACACGTCACACTGCACTGCCAGTCTATCTTTATTTAAAGTTGTGGTAACTGCTCATAGACAATGATTTGTATGAGGCCAAAGGCCACTTTGTCTGATTGCTGTGTGAATGTGTGTGTGAGCACAAAAGTCTATTTGTGAGGACAGTGAAGAGAGTGGTGTTTAAGGAGGAAATAGTTCACTGCCAGTACATGCAGTGCTACAAATTCCATAAAGTATTTAGAAGCATACGGCGGGATAAAACAGAGCAGAATGAAACGTCTCTGGTGTTGTGCTTTGTTTCTTTGAGTGCCGTGCTAAGCCCTGTGCAAAGAAAATATATGAAGACTATCACAAATCTGCAGAGATACAAAGACGTCATGCATTCACTCTTTATGTGCTCACATCCTTCAAGTTTTTTCTTGTGCAGCAATCTGATTGAGGAAGATATTTGCTTGTACAGTCAATCCAATCAAAGATTAAATCCTTTCAGAGCTCTGATATGAAACAAAGTTACAACCTCAATCTGGAATTAACATAGAATTATTAGTCTCAACAAATACCAGCTGAGCAAAACACACAGTCTGGTACAAAAATAAATAGTAACTTCTGGCCTAAATTCACATGCCACATCCCCATGGCAGTAAACCTAACCCAGTTAAAATAAGGGTGTATTGAAATCCACTGCTCAAAGATGTGACAAAGACTACAGGAAATGTAAGAATTTTACCTTAATTCTTTTCCTTTTCCCCCCCTGTTCCGTGAAATATTTTATGCAAATATAAATATGAAAAAAATAGACATACATAACATCTATCCATAATGCAAAGCAGCACAGATTGATGCAATTGCAGTTTTGCATTTTTGTTAAGCTCCAGAAAAGAAGACTTCTTGAGAGAAAAAAATCATGTGAAGTTTATAGAATATTTTGTACAACTTTTTAAAAAGGTCCAGCATTTGTCAGTGCTTAGATGAGTAGCCTCCTTAACCTTACACCTCGTGCCAGTGTATCTGTGACAGTGAACCCAGATCAGGGTCAGGTGTCATAAACAATAAGTTGTTGACATGACAGACAGAGACAACACATGGGATTTGGGATCAATGCGCTTTAGAAAATCAGATTATCTGATCAATGTGAGATGCAAAATAGGATTAAATGATCAATAAGGGCGACAGCTGGCAGCTGAACCTCTTCAGGGTCTGAATATAACATAGCATTTGTCCATTGTCACGGTAATAATTAAATAAGCAAAATGACCAGTGAGGAAAAACCTGTGTTTAGTCAGATACAGTTAGTATTGCTACCAAATTTTGATTTGGCATAATTTCCAGAGCAGATTATCTTCAATGATGTCAAATATTTCTTTCAATCAGTCACGTGGAGCAAAATCATTGGAGCTCAGGACACAAACAACATTTAGATTAGGCTGGATTCAAGCATCCAGCAGATGAGATTACTTATTTCTGGTGCCAGAAAACATGATTCTCTGTGGGTTGTCATGTTGAGAAATATGAAAAAGAAATATTTGTTAAGAATACCAATGCCATATGTTTTAAAATGAATTATATAAAAAGCAAGTAAAACCGAACAAAGACTCACGCATTTTTTGATGAATTTATTCTCTGATTCTATTCATTAATTCTCTATAGTGCTTTTCAACATTCATAAAAAACAAGCTTTTTTACTATAGATGCAGTATATGACATAATAATGATGCTTTCCATTGAGATTTAGACTATACAGACATACAACTTCGTCCACTGGGCCCATTTAGGACCATTGTGTAATCAGCACGTTATCGCATACAGATTCACGACTGATTCTTGACACGCACACACACTTTCAGTAAGCTCTATCACTTAGTCACGCCTGTCCCTCAGTATCCCACAATGCCCCTGTTTGGTCTCAGCAGGTCATGCGCGCCACTCCAAACTCCAGACTGACAACAGCTGGCTCTTCTTTGGCTGACTCGCTGTTGTATGTCCCTTCCAGCTCTCCGTAGCTCTGCTTCCTGCTCTCGGTGCCGCTGCTGCCCTCCACTGTCCGCTCCATGTCGGTGCTCTCTGTGGCCTCCTCGCCTACCTCCTCCTGCTCTTCGTCATCCTCCTGTTGCTGCACTTCTTTGTGGTTCATGGGCGCTCCCAGAATGAGGGAATCGGGACGTGGCGGGAGGGTGTTGCAACGCTGATCTCTGGTGGGAGGAGGTGCCGGGGGGGCGGAGGTCGTAATGGGGGTCACACCAAGCTGGTGGAGCCGCTGGACACAGAAAGAGGGACAACACAACACAGTGAAACACATTTTTACTGACACAGAACACATAATCGCTCCTGATGGTTAGGCCAGCAACTTGCAAGGCAGCTGTATGTGGTTGTGTGTGTGAATGGGTGAATGAAAGGCAAACTGCAGCATATGAAATGCTCTAAATATAATGACATATTTGAGGTTTTCAATTTGAATATTAAAAATGTTTCAAGATCAACAAGTACATTCTGAGACGGTGCTGTAGCTTAAATCTTATGCGCAGCCACTAAAAATGTTCCCTGAAACAGGGAACAGGGGTTGCAAAGTAGCTTCAGCTAGAAACCCTATATGCAACACATCTGTTCAAGTTACTGTAACCTGTTACAATGTGTCTCTCTTGCATTGTCCCTGACAAATAAACAATAAAGAAAGAAAGTAAAAGTAATGTAGGGCAACTAAGAGCAGCCGGTTGTAATTACTTTATCTTAAGAAAACAATTTTCATCATAATAAGGTCTTTATCTCCACCATTTGTTTAACCAATATCATGAGAAAAACAACCTTGTTATCCACGCAAGACTGCTGCTCTCTGCTGTTAAGACAACTGTATAAAACAACAAAATACACTCAAATTGCCATATTATTTTTAGGTACACACCTACCTATATGGGATTATTTTTTTGTGTTTCTATTATTTTGTCCACCCCATTAATATCAACGAGGGAAGACTAATAAATAAAGAGAATTGGTGTGTGTCGACTCACACTCTCCAGTGTCTGCAGTGTGCTCTCCGTCTTACGGCTGTTCTCTCTCAGAGTAAGGATAGTTTTGAGGATAGACTGCCGTGGGTGCATGGACCGATCAAACTGGTGGTACATGTTCCTCCAGAACCTTGGAAATATAAACATACAGGTAAGATTCCTTTTAGAAAGATGAATGATGAAGATGATAAATAGGGACAGCAGCAGGGAGCTGAGAAAGGCTCACTTGAAATTGTAGGGCAGAGTGGAAGGTGTCAGCACAGGTTGCGCTTCAGAGTACGCAGGGCTGTAGAACGGATTCAAGTAGTTCTGTTTTTCGCTCATTAAAAATGCCCATAGTGAGTGAGTCCGCTCTCTCAGCCTGGAACACAAAACAGCAATATAACACATAAAGAAAGAAAGACATTTAACACATAGACTTCAGGACAGTCTACTACTGTTATGCTCCATTAATGTTTTGTTGCACTGAAAACACACAGCAGAATAGATAACGTGGCTAGATAGTAGGGGTGTGACAAAACACATGGCTCACGAGACGAGGCACGATACTGCGGTCCTGACATTGAGTTTGTAACACTATTTTTTTTAGAAATCTTCAATGGCGAATAACATGAAAACTTTTGAGCATTAAACACTTAATTTCCTGCATTCTGGTGATTTCTTTTTCCACCAATTTATGCCCTTTCTGCATTAATTTATGGTTGAAATGCTTTTATTTATGTAAAGGGAAACAAAATTCAGGTGACAGGTGACATTTCAAAATATAAAACTATAACAGCTCTCAGGCATTCTGTGCTACTTTCAGATGTTTCTCCAGTAGATCAACTTTTCTCATGTAATATCATCCCTGCTGAGTCAACACACGAGGCGTGATTTAATCTCGCCTCTTCTTTAGTGGCACCTTTTCACCTCAATGAGAAATTCATTTTAATTCTGTTATAAACTCCTGGACTTTAATAGCTTCTGTGTTTCAGCATGTTTTCTGCTCATGTTCAAAACTTTCTGCACATTCAAAATCTTTCCTACATATCTGTGTTCTCTGACATGTCGAGAAAAAGTCGAAATACTACAGACTAACATCATCATTTAATGAGTATATGTTAGGATGAGACAATGGAAGTGGAAAGTGAAACTAACTGAAAATACTTCTTATTAGGCAGAAATCTCACCACAAATCCACCCACGTTAACTCTATTAAAGTGCAGCTTACAGTCCCAAACAGAGCAGGTTTGCACTTAAGATTTTAGATGTTTATATTGCAAAAGTCTACCAGCTACGTTAACGCTTGGTCATAAACTGGCTGAGACTCACAATATGAGAGCGGGTGCTCTTGATTACTATCAAGGCGTGTGCCGGTGTCACATCAGCTAGGTGGAGCTGATTTGCAAAGCGAGTCGGCGTTAACAGTTATACATTTGTTTTTCACTGCGTATGAAAACTGATGTGTGGCGTGACAGCGTGTGAAGTGTCAAATGCGTGAGTCTCACAAGACACATTTTCCCCTGACGAGAAATATTGTTACGTTTTAATCTTGTCACACCCCTACGACATACTGTTGCATGGAGAGATGGTGTGTTTGTCAGACTTGTGTGAATTACAATCCTCAATGAATTGTGTTTGTTTTGGCCTCATACAGTGCGAGGACGAATCCCACACAGGATGATTTAAACAACCAGAAGAGAGAAGTATTTGCTAGATTAATTCATCTAAATTCTGTGTAAACTGAATGAGGACAGATTAGCACAAAATAGGTTTATTTTAGGCGTGGGACTTCTGTGCTGGTGGTGTGACTCCTAAGACATTGCTATCTATGTTTGTTTGTTTGTTTTGGGAGTGCTTCTGTATACCATAAGTACAGAGCTTTTGATGAATTCGGTATTAGAGATGTATCTGCTTTGATGCGCAAATATGTTATCTCTTTATAACCGATTACTATAAGTGTGTGTGTGTGTGTGTTGGCCTCACTGCAACTCCTCTCTCTGTCTCTGATTGTTGCCTAGGAAGTTTCCATATTGGCAGGAGTGGACGTGTTCATGAATCTGCAGCAGGAACCACTCGCTGAACTCAAATGCCTAAGGAGAGGGTTATCATTATAAAAACACAACAAATATTACAACACTGCATTAAAGACACTTAGGTGTGTGTAAATTCATTACTCATCATGTAGCTCACACACACACACACACACACACACACATACACACACCTGTGGGAACTGCTCCGTCAGCTGCCAGACACACTCAAGGAACTGAGTGAAAATAGGAGACACCTCCTTTGGATCCACGTCCAACTGGTCACACCTAGGAGTATATAATTCAAATATAAAATAACAGTCAGCTAATAACTACTAAAAAACTAAGTAGTATAAATGGAACATACAGTGTGTAGTATCCATCTCTCTATGAAAATCATAAAACATAAATTATAAAATTGGGCAAATGCAATTAGGAGGTCCTGCTTGATTCTTCTCAAGTTGCAAATTATTTCTTTCTAAAAAAAAAACCAAAATAGTCAGCAGTGTCCACATCTTACTTGAGTTTGTGCATCAAATCAGCAGGAAAGAGCAGACTCTGACTAAATCTCTAAGCTTTATTGATCCAGTTGAAACCTCACCTGTCAGCAAACTTGTGGCCAAAGGAGATCCAGTCTTTCTCTATCAGCACCTAGAAGATAAACGCAAGGGAAAAAAGATGTTAGGCACACAAACGTCCGGCAGAAATTCATATTGTTATCAGCTCTTTAGTCTTCTTAACTAGTGCAGTACCGTCTGTGTGTGTACGTGTTTGTGTGTTTGTGGTTGGTACCATGAAGCCCTTGATGGTGCGGTAGTAAGGGTCCATGAGCAGCGACCCCAGTGAGCAGACCTGGGCTGTTCTGTCCCATCCGTCTGAACAATGAACCAACACACTGGCTCCTTCCACTGTCACTGCCTGGGATCAAGAGCGAAGACAGACAGCAGAGAATTGTCGCGTTAAAAAAAAAAAAAGGATATGCCGCATATTACTCTAAAAAAATGTTGAATAAAAAACAATGCTAATGAGCAACAAAAATCAAGGCGCAGGAAAGGGAACTTTTTTTGTTTACCTTGGTGAGAAAGATAGCTGCGTCTACAATAGCTTTGATATGCCGCAGCCAGCCACTGCTCTCCAGGCCAACCAGGTAGTCACTCATGGAAAGAGACCGAGTCCCGATCACTGGGAGACACATTCAAAGACAGAAAGTCATTTCAGATGAACCATTTACCGACTACATGCACATAGTCTGAGTACTTATAAAAGTGCTTTCTTCATCTGCAATGTGTGCTGAAGTGTTTAACCTTCAAGCAACTTCTGCAGGCTGGTCCGCATTACGTGGATGTTTTCAATGCCGACAAACTGGAAGCGGATGTTGGAGTAATTGTCCTCGTTCTCATAGCCTTTACCTGCTGCTCGATTAGCTAGCGCATTCAACTGCAGAAAAAGAAACGTTCTGCTTGGATATACATACAGCACATTTAAAGCATAAATTTTTTTTTTTACTTATAAAAAAAAACAAAAAAAAAACAAAAAAAAACACACACTTCCAATGTTATTGAACCTGCACATTTTATCCAGAGATTGTTTTTATTTGTTACCTTTGGCCTAGTGTCCATGACGTAGACAAATCGGCTGTTGTGATTGGCCTTGCTGATGGCCTGCAGCATGCTCTCATCCTCTAAGCATCGCGCACTGAACCCAGAGAGGGGCTGACTGCATCGACACACCGCCGCCTGTCAGGGTGAACAGAATACACCAATTGGAATAAGGGAAGTAACACAAAATACTGCTGCTAAATTACCAACTAAAAGTGAAACATTTGACCACATTACACCTCCCTCTATGGCTCGCCTATAATCTAACAACTACAGCTGTAGTTTAATCTTCATCAAACTGACACGTTCAAACTTCAATAGCAATTTACCAGTCATCTTACTTTTTAGTTCAGATTATGGACAGAAAACACAATACTAGTGTTTAGTATTGTGTTTTCCAATCCTTAATGGATAATTGATGTTGATCAAGACAGTTTGTGGTACAGTATATAGGCTGTGCTTGTGCCAAAAAATGCATTGACTGAACGCAGAGTGCAGATGGATCATGTTGCCTAATCATTCTTAAGAGTCAGTTTTTGTTTTTTTTCCAAGTTCTCTACTCAGAGCTGTTTTACTGGAAATCAGGAATGTAAATATGCATGCATGGGTGCGTGTGACGTACAATACCCCTACAGCGCTATAAAGTGCATTTTATTCAGTTTAGAAGGGCCCAACAATAGCAGTATCTGCTCATCAGTCCCTGGGACATTTTGGAACAAGATATATATCCAGATTTCCCTGAAACTTCAGTAAATCCTTGTAGTTATAGGTGATCCCCTGACCTTTCATCTGCCGCCAATTGAAGTTCAAAATTTCCATCTGTACACAAGCAATTTCAAAATCTAATGAGCAGATTTCCATGAAATTTGTTAAACATGTATGTGTTCGCAGGGGACAACTCCTTTTCATGTTGGACATCCTGTGAGATGCTATTATGAAATCCCATGAAATTTGCTTAGCAAATTCATATAACCCAGGGCATACACCCATTCTATTACATTAGCCCTATGGCCTTTCCTCCAGCACCACCTTGTGGAAGACCTTTACGCTTTTTTAGTTGTAGTATTAGTAAGACTTCAAGAAATATCAATATGTTGTTTGTCCCTTTATAACATTTTGTGTTGTGGGTGTAATGCCAAGTACACAGCAGCACACTCTAGGGACAACTAATTTCATTTAGATGTCTAGTCTTGTGTTACTACTGAACTATTTGCAAAAACAATCAAAAGAAAAGGCCTATACTCTCCTACACCTTTAATAGCATCTTTATTACTGTCCATGGACAGTCCTGTCCATATCTCTCTAGAAACTACAACATACAAAAAGACCCAACCGAAATGGTTCGTATTCATACTGTGTGTGTAGGTTGTTACTGTTAATACTGTACCTTCTTTTCTTGGTAGAAGTATGTGAGTACAGGAAAGCGCCCTTTGCTTCTGAACTTGGAACTGCCCACAATGATAGGCTTACTGGCTGTGATGGGAACATACAGGTCCCGTGGATACGTCTCGCACACCTGGAAAACCACGCACGACACGACGCACATCACATACACGCAAACACACACGCAGGCACAAAAGATATCAGACATGGTGCTGATAAATAAATCATTAGTCAATAATTCAAAATGACACATGAATCTAGCATAAAAACTATTCTGTACATACAACATGTCGTTTTGAACCAAAATGTTAACAGTAATAATTCTTTATTAATCATCACTCAAAGCAAAAACTCTTATTTGGAACATTGGGAGGAAGAGACAAAAAAAAAAAACCCCACACACATTAGATTTCTACCTGGCCCTAAACAGAGATTATGAAATGACCACACCCTAGCAATTGAAAACAGAAGACATAAAAGGTCCTGGCTACCAAAAGAATATAGTTTTTCTCCTGAAATATATAGAAGCATAAGAGAGCAATATTTTGAGAAATGCCATCTATTAACGCTGGATTTTAATTTAACAATAAATTAAGAATAATCCTAGGAAAAGGACGTACAGCAATCCTTGCAACCAAATATGTGTCCCTGTGTCACAGCGAGTGACTCAGCGAACTGTTCACTGAATGGCATGTTAAATCTTGTTCATAGTTTAACATTCTGTATTTGTTATTTTTGTTGAAGCATATTAAACTGAATTGAACTGAATAAGACAAAACTATAGTTTGGATCTTTGGATTGAAGCTGTGTTTGTCTATCATACTTGGAGCTAATATTCAACACAGGAGCTAACAGTGAAGCTCAAGCGCCCTCTCCTGGAGCTACGTGCATCGTGTTTTAAAAAAAGTGGGAACATCCAACTGGTTTTTCCAATATACTGTGTTAACTGAGTTCCTTTAATACCTCCACACCCTCAGTCAAAGCCAGTTTATTACAACACAGGAATACCTAGCCTCATATTTGCGCAGGCAAGCCTTAGCCAGGACAATGTTTACACAAAGCACAATCAAGTAATACTGTCAGAATCATAAGAATTACTTTTTTGCTCGGTAATCACCAGCAAACTGCCTACTCATTGAAACTTCTTTTCTTTGTAGCAGGTGGTGGTTTTTGGGACACAGAGGCAGTGCCAAGGTTCAAAAGTCCAGCTTTAACTGGGCAAACTGGGCTCAATACCATTTTTTCTAATTTTTACTTTTTAACTCCAGTTTTATTTTACTACTTTCTGCATATAGACAATGTATTCCTTCCAGTTACTAAACCTGTTGACATCATCTATGGTGTGCTTCCATTTTGTCCTGATTAGGGAGGATGCTAGGCTAATAAAAAAAAACAAAAAAAACAAAGATACTCTCTTTCTCAGCAGAGAAAAGAAGCAGTTTGGCACATCAGCTGAAGAACAAGATACAGCCAGCTAGCTACCTTGTAGTCTCTGTTGACGTCGGTGAGTTGCCATTGGTCACATGGGACGCCCATCCTCTCAAACTCCGCCCCCAGGTCGATGAGTTGCCACCCTTCCTCTCTTTGTTGGTCGTTCTGCTTGGGGTTGTAGGAGAACGCATAGAGCTCATCATATGATACTGCACAAAGGAGAAGGAAACCAGAGAAAGAGCCTTAACAAAACACTGATAAATAAGCAAAAGCGCTGTGTGTGGAAGGGGCAAGAAATCTGAGAGAGCACAGGTAAAGTAAATAGACAGATCTTGACATTGACAGACACACAGAAACCCACCAGGCCGTAAAAGGCGCAGCAGCGAGCTGTAAACGTCATGGCAATCCCTTTCTCTCTGTACCACAAAATGAACCACCCTGAAGTTGCGACACTGGATGACCAGAGGACAACCTGTGGTGGTCAGGGAGAGCTTCTCCACAGATGCTATATGGTGATGCAAAATCTGTAGAGGAGGGGAGCAATAAGGAGAGAGAAAGAGAGCTGATGATCTTCACTGAAGCTTGCAGTTTGCTCCACATAATCATTAATTGTTGTGTGTATATATATCAAAAAGCACATAGGGCAAGAAGGACAAATGCAGCACATCACCATGTTCATGAGGTTTGAATTCCTCAGGGATTCCAAATATGGGAAATCATAAAGATGCACATTCATAAGCATTGGTATTGACACACACACACACACACACACACACACACACACACACACACACACACACACACGCTGATCTCACCAGCTGTTGAGACAGACAGTAACTCAACTGCTGTTTAATATTTTATAAGGCACAATAACAGCCTCCACAAATGCAGACACATGTAGAACACTGCCCATGCATACAGACACACAGGACCAAATACATAAATTAAAACACATGCACAGTGGACAGAAGTGCTGCATGCTATGCCAGAATAAGCCCATGAACAGAGGAAAAGAAAATATTCCATCTTCTCAGCACATAAAGCAGGAAGGATGGTGGGGAAGGAGGCTGGGCCCTGGATCTGCTGCACAAAGCATTTTAAATCACGCTACCCCTTCCAAAATGCAGACCAGCCACTGGGGCTAGCTGTTTTTATCATATAACAGGATACAAAAAATATAGCGCTACAGAGAGGTTCAAATTGCATTACATGAGACTAAAACACTTGCACATCATTTCCCAAAGATAAATTCCCAATAATCCCATCTCAGATGACTGCTCAGGGCTCATCACTGTATTGGACATCTACTATGTTGGTACATTTCTTTCATGCTTCTCTCATACTCCAACACTGCCATTGTGTTGCCACTGAAACCACTTAAAAAAAAGGTGACCCTCAGGGAATCAGGACACCCTACTGATTGTTCTCACAGTGCTGTTTAAGTAATCCTTTTTCAGATGGAGGCAGAAAACATACACAGGCACACTTCACATGCACCCACAGACTGCTAACTAGACAGCTTGATGAGGCTTTTGGACCTTTACCTGACTTCCTGTTACCACACACAAGCTTGCATATTCTCTCCCTTTGCCCAACACTTGCCATCACTCCCACCACTTCCTTGCGGCGGTCACACTGATGTGGCAACACCGGCATTACACTGCAGCTCAAGTTTCTGTATAACAGTTACAGCCCTACATTTGCAATTGGAACATCTGTTTTTTCAGTTTCAAACTTGACCTCTTTATACAGTATGTATCTCAGCTTTATTCAAAGGGTAAATCAGGAGCTCAAAAAGAAAGAGGATCAAACTAGCTGTGAATTCAGAGTAAAAGACGCACGTTTCTGACAGCAACAGCTGTGATTTTGATAGAAGGTACTGGCAGCATTACACTGCAGTGTGGGAGTGCATAAATTATATATTGCAATCTAATGAAAGCCAAAACCCTGCGATGGACTGGGGACCTGTCCAGGGTGTACCTCGCCTTTCGCCCGATGTCAGCTGGGATTGGCTCCAGCCCCCCACGGCCCTGTACTCAGGATAAGCGGTTGACGATGGATGGAAGCAAGCCAAAATGTTTGCTGGCACCAAAGAAATACCAATGGTGTATTTATTGTGGTTACACCCATAATGTATTGTACTGAAAAAAGGGCTCCTGTACTACTGGCAGAATGCAGTCCCCACCAAAACCACTCACCCAGATCTCCTGTCCGGCAGATGATGAGTTGTTAGAGCTGCTCTCCACAAAGATGAGGTGTGTAGCTGTGAGGTACAGTGTGCCGTTTGTGGATTTGTTGCTGAAGCGATCCAACAGTCGCACCTGCTCCACCTGCAAACACACACACATCATCAGTAATAACAGCATTAAGTTAGCCAGTAGTTCGCAGTAAGGTTAACTTCTTCAGCTAGGCGTAAATTTATGTATAAAAAGAAGAAACTGAGAAGAAGAAAGATATGATCTTGCTTACAGGAATGACACCTGTCACAAAATGACTGTAAGTGGCACATGGCGCCAGATCCAGCTGGCACACCACCTAATCCTGGCCACCTGGGCACAACTCAGCTGCCAGTTCCATCATAATGAGAGGCACAAATGATGTCTGGATATGGGAAGAAAGTCTACTTACGGTATTGACTGAACAATGTGATGTAAATGTGCAGTACCTTAAAAATGTAATTTCTCTTTATACACAGCTGAGGTGTAGCCTTGCAATGTTCTTCCCAGTGCCCCTAACTCTTCCACGCATACGAACAGAAATACTGTAGATGTAGTACAGTAGTACACACATTTTTACATAGGAAGAAACTTGTGATCCACTGGCTGTAATAACCAAAAGGTCTTAATATCTTCTGTGTCAGACCGCCTATTCTTAAATGTATTAAATAAGGCAGAAAACTTCCTGTGCAAGATAAATGTCTATGACACTATTTTAGTATTGCCAAATACACATTACAGACATTAACAAGATCCCTAGCAACATGAGACATGTATTCTAAACAATGCTGTCGATGACTTAGATGACACTTTTAAAATACATGTGCACCCTGAAATGTTGCATTCATCTCAAATTCCTCTCAAACACTAAAATCCATTAGAATAAGAGTTCTCCTTATTGTTAAAAAAAAGCTGATGACCTACACTTTGTGGCCAGAAGGTTATTGGACTGTTTGCTGCTGTTGTTGCTGCTAAGTGTAAAAGTCCATGATTCATCATAGAAGCGGTTCTCTTGTTGACTCAGACATCCTCTCCTTTGTTTCCGTTTTCCTGTCATTCTCATGTGATGAAATGTCTATCTCTGTCCCCCAGCAGCCGTGGACACAGCTCTGTCACAGACAGGTTTCTTAGCACATACAGGAAGTCAGGCGGGTGTGTGTGTGTGTGTGTGTGTGTGTGTGTGTGTGTGAATGAAGTGTCATTATAAAGTTGATGATGTAAATGTTTACACTAACGATGCAATCTAAGATATTCTTCAAAGTACTTTAAATACTGTAGTCGCCACAGAGCTCGACCATTGCATCCTTTGAATTTTTTTAAAACAGCTTCAACTTTTTTCTAATGCAGGTTGACCAGAGAGTTAATAAAACACCACTATCCAACAAAACACTACAATATACAAGCTAGGAGTGTTTTTCTTTTTACACAAAGTGAAAACATATGTTATTATATGGCAATATAAAAGTCCTCCTCTGCTGTTTTACTCGTGAACAACCGAGAGGACTTGAGACA
The DNA here is from genome assembly GCF_021292245.1 of Micropterus dolomieu. NCBI lineage: Eukaryota > Metazoa > Chordata > Actinopteri > Centrarchiformes > Centrarchidae > Micropterus > Micropterus dolomieu. Next base: position 31,960,817 of record NC_060150.1, on the reverse strand, counting down.
GTAGGGGCCACACCCAGACTGCATGTAATCACACCCACCTGAACAAACCAAATGCACAATTATCCTAGATTTTCAGAAGTTAGGCCACGCTGCTTCGTAACGTGACGAAGAAAGCTCACCTTTCAAAAACGCACACCATCACAATTACACATACTAGAACAAATTAGATGTAGGCCTAAAGCACGTCCCCAACTTGTGGGCTGCAGAGGCTTATGTAGAATACGTTTGAGTGGTTAATGTCAGTGGCATGTAATCCCTCCACTTTACGGGATGGAATGTAACTTGACCATAACATAAAATGAAAGCAATCACTTTTTATATCTGGTTGCAAATCATTTGCAACCAATCTCTGTCTGACATCTACATATCACCAGCCACTTGGGATCTTTTCTAGTAATGCTCTGCAAGGCCTGTTACTGCAGCAATCTTCAGTTTTTGCTTGTTTGACTGAGGGCCTTTTGCCTTCAGTCTGCTGCTCTTCTGGCAATGATTTGGACGTCAGGTGATTTGACTTGGCCAGTCAAAACCATTTCACTGCTTGGCGAATCCTAGGTTTTTTCGCTGGATGTTTAGGATAACTGTCCAGATGATAAAATTGTTAGACTATGTATGAAGAGGACTGCCAGTCCTACAGAGATCACGCTGGGTGTGAACACCTTCTAACACTATCAGATATAACGTTGCAGACAGTAACGTTACTGTGTGTCAGACAAGTCCATCGCTGAGTCATTAGGCTTGAACGTAGCTTGGATTCTCCTTCTACAACATTGCATGCGCTGGCTGGCTTGATAGTGTAACTTTAAATTCAATCGATAATAGGGCGTGCAAGTGGCATCATTATAAATACCAAGCCCAGCTATCGGCTCTCACAAAACGTGAAAAACAAACAGCTCATTGATGCTCGTCACGTCCGACAAGCTGCTGGCGACACCTGCTAGTCACCATGCTACATTAGATTGATCCACAAACATCTAACGTTAGTCTAAACGTTGAAATACGGCCAACGTAACCCCACTCAAGCAATACAAAAATCCACACAAGACAGGCCCAGGCTGCTGCTGACTGTATCCCATCCATTTGCAATTAGCTAGAAATGTTAGCTAACGTTACCTTTGGCGTTCGGATATGCTCCATTTCTCCGAAGCGAAACAGCTGTCAGCTTCAAACGACGCAGTCTGGAGATAACTGTATCATTTATAACAGAATGGCTCAAACTGCTGCATAAACCGTCTTCACTTTGTAAGCGGCACACGATATGTGTTTATTGTCAGTTATTTTCCTCCTCCATCCGCGTAAAGACAGTGTCGATCACGTCAACACATTTCCAACGTGTGAGGTTTTCGAAGTAAAAGCACAAGTCCGGATTTACCCTACTAAAATGCTATTCAGGTACACACTGTATTAACAAGCTTCAATGGCAGAAATGTGTTTCTCCATACATTTAATCGCTTATGCATGTACTTAAATTATTACTATTACTGTTATGTCTCAATCTATCAATCATTTATTTATTATTATTTGTCCCAAAAGGTTATGTCTCATATATAGGCCTATATTGTCTTTATCCTCAACAGTTTCTTCTTTTTATTATACTCATTATATTAGTCTGTCCACATATGTAGGGTTTAGGTCAGATCTGGGAGATTGTTTTATTGTTTTCCTTTCTTGCCATTCCTCTCCTCTCCTTAAATGTTCATTCAAGGCTGGGAGAGGATCTCTGTTCCCCAAAACATATTTGGACTGTCTAAATGATTATGCATCCATTTGCTGTGATCCAGACACTCAAAGCTGCCCTAGGCAGCAGGTCTCTAGACCAGCTGATGATTTTTTTGAGTACTTCCTTGTTCTTTTGTCCTATCATAAATACTAAAAGACAATGGTTGTAAGTCTTGTAGGTTTTTTGAAGTAAAATACACAGTAGCCTTGTGTAAAATTGTTATTAGTGTCATTATTATGATTATAGTATTAGCAGTATGAATTCAGCTATAAATATGCAGTGTAAAACAAAACAAGAATCACGAATCAAATCACTGTATGGCTATAATACAAAAGATGCCAAGTGGCAAAAATGTACAGTAAGTGAAACAGCCTTGTGCAAATACAGTGTTTATTTACCTATGTGTCTACCATGTTTTCTATCAGCGTCAAATGGCTTCTTTCATTTTGAAAGCAAGGCCGGAATCATACTGTGTGGTCTTTTCTCATTTAACAGCGCTGAACCAAAGTTGGTACCGGACTGTACGTGATAATATCGATAGGGACGACGGGAAACGTAGTTTATAAAAAGATTACCCGAAATGCCATAGCACTCGGGACATACCAGGCGGGGAATAGGAAAAGTAGCATGCTGCGATATTTGGCAGCTTTAAAAATACACTAACAAAAGAACAGTTGGCAAAAACACAGCGGGCTACTGTTGAATAGTTCCGGGTGTATTTAGGAAAGGCGACATTTTTGTCCAAGTATGTTGTGAATTAAAGACAAGCCCGTGGATTTGGCCCTCACGCGGGCATCTTTCAAAGCTAACTAGCGTGTTAGCTGTGATGTCGTTTACTCGCTGAGCATCTTCATGAGTAACTTAGCTGAAGTCTAGATTGCCAACTAGTGTTCAATGTGTGCCTCATAAGATAAAATGTCTGGCTTTAACTTTGGATCAGGGACCCTCGGTTCCGCCAACACTGGTGGGGGATTCACATTTGGGGCCGTAACCAGGTAAGTTAATGACAGAAGCCGACTTAGCTAACGTTAGCATTGCCTCAGTTAACCGGACGTTAGCAGGTAACAAAGCTTGCATGGTTGGTTCTGTGTTCATTTATTTATCATTGTACAGCACAGGGTTGTACAACGAAATGCAAGCTGTAGTTAGTCACTTAATGCTAACGTTACACTAAAAAAAACTATTTGTGCAGAGTATAACGTTAAGTTATTGTCAAATGTAACGTTACATGTGTTTGTGTAGAACAATAAGATAATATTAAGAATAGCTGGTTGATATCAAGTTAGCGATCGTTATAGCCAGATTGTTAAAGAAACTCACTTATGTTCTGTCTGTTGTGTATTTGTTGCTTGTCTTGATAAGCAACTGCACGTTTGGCGCGACATTCTTATTAGCATAAGGAACTGTAAGGTATCTTTCACTTTGACTCAACAAGTGTAACTCTTGCAAACTGCAGGTTTGACCTGATAATCTGTGGTGTGTATGTAACAAGTAAAATGTCTAAGGTTAAGTAGTAGGAAGGGATTTCCTTTTAAAATTGACGTCTTTCTTTTGAGTAGTTGTTAGTTTGCATTAATGTGGCAGTGACAGGTTATTCCTTGCTTCACAATTTGCTTTTTGACTGGTATCATGGAAGTACTGTGATAATGTGACTGAAATTACTTCCTTTTGCCACTTTAGTGCACCTGCGGCCAATACTGGTGGTTTCTCTATTGGGACTGCTCTGGGTACAGCAGCCCCAACCCCTGCCTCCGCCGCCAGCGCCACCCCGTCTCTTGGCCTAGGAGGCAATCTCTTTGGTCAGAAACCTACTGGAGGATTCTCTTTCAACACACCTGCCTCAAGTAATAATGTCACACAGATACAAAAACAAACACAGTGGCAAGCAGTGAAATAAATTCCTGTGTCAGTAAACCATCTACCTGCTGAAGCCGAACACCTTGTCTTATGGTATGTTTTTGTTCCCCTTTAGGTGCTGCTGCACCCACTGCAGGCCTTACATTAGGTATGTTTGTATTTCTGGGATATTTTTAAAATAAGATCTTGGAAAGTCAATGGAAACGGGTTATAACCTTGATTATACTTCCCCTCAGGTGCCCAAGCCACTACTGCTGCGTCCACCGGCTTCAGCTTGGCCTTCAACAAGCCTACCGCCTCAGCAACACCCTTCTCCCTCACCACCACTGCTACCACCTCCTCATCAGCCCCTGCAGGGACAGGCCTAACATTTGGCTCTGTCCTGACTTCCACAGCTCCACAGCAGCCTGCACCCATGGGCTTCACGCTCGGTCTTGGTGGCACAACAACCACCACAGCAGCCTCAACAGGCCCATCACTGGGCGGGGGTCTCTTCTCCAACACTATCTCTTCAGGTGAGATGCGTCCAGACATGATAATTGGCAAGAGCTGATTTTGGCACAGGGTGCGCAGACACAGCGAATAAATTATACAACAATGGCAAAGCTTTATACCATTTCTACAAATGCAAGAATTGTAGACAAAGGCAAATTCTATATAAAGTATTAATTGGTGTATAGGTAAACTAATGATAACTAAGGTTTTTGTAGTGCTTGGTCAGTGGGTCAGCAAAGTAGTGGTGACTTTAACATAGTGCTGTGACTTCTGATTTTCAGAGAGGACATAAATATTTAAAATTGTAACTGCTGTTGTGGTTTTGACCATGACTCAACCGTCTTACCTGAGCACTGTTTGAGAAGTAATCGTCGCTCACAGTTTAATAACACACATCTTTACCTGCTGTTGCAGGTTTGGGTCAGACCACTCTTGGAGGAGGAGGTGGGCTAACATTGAGTTCTCTGTTAGCTGCTTCCACAGCAGTATCAGCGGCTCCTGCCCCCAGTATTGGACTGGGTGGAGTTGACTTTAGCACTTCCTCTGAGAATAAGAGCGACACATCATCTGGAGTTAATGCACAGTAAGTCCTGCTCAATAACATAGACAGGGTTCTTTACTCAGTGGAAATGCTAGAACAACTGTCCAGGACTGTCTATACTGCACTGTTTTAAGTGTGTAAATAACTGTTTACTGAGAGGCATTTAGTGGTTTTCTTTTAATTTAAGGGACCATAGAATAGGAAAAACTGTATTTACCCTGGCATAATTAAATGAGAAGCTTTCAGTACATGGATCTGACATACCTTGAGCCTCAGTCATCATTGTTTCTTCCTTCATATGTAAATCTTGTGCGTGCAAAAGACCCCGGAAAAAGGGGTGAATGCTAACAAGCACTAGGTTGGATGTAACACTGGGGCTCTTGAATATTTACACCCCCAAAATGTACATAAACCAGCGCACGGTCTGGAAGTGGCCCCTAAAGAGGCGGGGGCTAAAATGGAACACTCAGACAGAAGGTGAAAAGAGCTGCTGAAGCAGTGTATGAGTAAAACAATGTATGTTTTTTAATATTAAAGCATGTAAACATTTTATAGTACAACAAGGCCTGTTCAGTTTGTTGTAAAGATGAAAAACACTCTTTTCTCTCCCTCAGGGACAGTAAAGCTTTAAAAGATGAGAACCTGCCCCCAGTAATTTGTCAGGATGTCGAGAACTTCCAGTAAGTGGTGTTGTATGTGTGTGTGTATATAGTCACAGAATTTGATCCAGTGACTGTTAAGTCACAAGCCTGGGCATGCTGCTTGGCAATGTAGAACTGTCTTATTTGTTTAAAGAAGCAAATGTTAATGTCTTTGATCAGTAGTGTTATTGTTCCAAAGCAGATGCGGCACATTTGTGTTCCAATGGTCTCTCTTCCTCCTTTGTTATTTTTTCAATAGAAAATTTGTGAAAGACCAGAAACTGGTTCAGGAGGACATCAGCAGGATGTCATCTAAGGCCATTTCTAAAGTCCAAGATGACATCAAGAGCCTCAAACAGCTTCTGTCTGTAAGTGCCAGCGGTCTGCAGCGCCAAGCTCTGGCCATCGACAAGTTAAAGCTGGAGACAGCGCAGGTAAAAACACTACATCTGCATACACATGCCCAAGTATGAGATGTTATGTTAACTCAAGTCTTTTTAGTCTTGGTGCATAAAAATACTTTGACTTAATCATACATCAGTTGTCAGTATATGGATACGTAACATTGAACACTTGACTTCCTTAAATCCAGTGAAGAAATTAACATGACAATTGGTGTTTTAAAGTGGACACGCATATTTCATGTGCGTACTATTAAATATTTTGAATCCCAAAGTATGTAAGATATAAGAAAATGCTCCAGTTCAATGCAAAGATGGACATAAGCTGTGTTTTCAAAGGCATAGCTACAGACCAATCTAGCTCTTTTAAATAGGATTTGAAATGAGAAGAACTTAATTGTCTGTAAAGTTGCAAACCGTATCTATTACTCACAACATGAAGTGAAAATGTGGAATGTGATCTCTAAGAAAAAGGTGGCATCCTGAAGTTATGTATTAAAAATAATCTTTTGACTTTCCTTCCTTTCTTTTTAAGGAGCTAAAAAATGCTGACATAGCACTGCGTACACAGAAGACTCCCCCTGGACTTCAACATGAGAACACTGCTCCATCAGAGTAAGTTAGCTACCGGATAGTAGTCCTGTTAAGTCCTATGAGACAATGGTAAATAATCGTCTTTTTAGTAGTGTCAGCTTCTTGGCCTGCAGTATTCTTAACTCACTAGTCTCTCAGTTGTTTTCTAAACATCAGCTTTTACCACTTCATGGATTCGACAAAGATGAAAATATATGTAATTTCTCTGTGTTTAGTTATTTCCATAGCCTGATAGAGCAGTTTGAGGTGCAGCTGCAGCAGTACCGGCAGCAGATAGAAGAGCTCGAGAACCACCTGACAACGCAGAGCAATGGCTCCCACATCACTCCTCAGGGTAAGAGGGCATCTGTCTGACTTTTATCACAATTCTGGAAAGCAGGTGAAATGTCTCGTCATTAATCAGTGTACACTGCTCAAAAAAAATGAAGGGAACACTAAAATAACACATCCCATCTGAATGAATGAAATAATCTCATTCAGTACTCCTTTCTTTACATAGTTGAATGTGCTGACAACAAAATCACACACAAATTATCAATGGAAATCAAATTTATCAACCCATGGAGGTCTGGATTTGGAGTCACACTCAAAATCAAAGTGGAAAACCGCACTACAGGCCGATCCAGCTTTGATGTAATGTCCTTTAAAACAAGTCAAAATGAGGCTCAGTAGTGTGTGTGGCCTCCACGTGCCTGTATGACCTCCCTACAACGCTTGAGCATGCTCCTGATGAGGTGGCGGATGGTCTCCTGAGGGATCTCCTCCCAGACCTGGACTAAAGCATCCGCCAACTCCTGGACAGTCTGGTGGTCCATAGCATCAATGCCTTCCTCTTGCAGGAACTGCTGACACACTCCAGCCACATGAAGTCTAGCATTGTGTAGCATTAGGAGGAACCCAGGGCCAACCGCACCAGCATATGGTCTCACAAGGGGCCTGAGGATCTCATCTCGGTACCTAATGGCAGTCAGGCTACCTCTGGCGAGCACATGGAGGGCTGTGTGGCCCCCCAAAGAAATGCCACCCACCACCAAAAGGGTCATGCTGGAGAATGTTGCAGGCAGCAGAACGTTCTCCACGGCGTCTCCAGACTCTGTCACGTCTGTCACATGTGCACAGTGTGAACCTGCTTTCATCTGTGAAGAGCACAGGGCGCCAGTGGCGAATTTGCCAATCTTGGTGTTCTCTGGCAAATGCCTAACGTCCTGCACGGTGTTGGGCTGTAAGCACAACCCCCACATGTGGACGTCGGACCCTCATACCACCCTCATGGAGTCTGTTTCTGACCGTTTGAGCAGACACATGCACATTTGTGGCCCGCTGAAGGTCATTTTGCAGGGCTCTGGCAGTGCTCCTGCTGCTCCTCCTTGCACAAAGGCGGAGGTAGCGGTCCTGCTGCTGGGTTGTTGCCCTCCTACGGCCTCCTCCACGTCTCCTGATGTACTGGCCTGTCTCCTGGTAGCGCCTCCATGCTCTGGACACTACGCTGACAGACACAGCAAACCTTCTTGCTACAGCTCGCATTGATGTGCCATCCTGGATGAGCTGCACTACCTGAGCCACATGTGTGGGTTGTAGACTCCATCTCATGCTGCCACTAGAGTGAAAGCACCGCCAGCATTCAAAAGTGACCAAAACATCAGCCAGGAAGCATAGGAACTGAGAAGTGGTCTGTGGTCACCACCTGCAGAACCACTCCTTTATTGGGGGTGTCTTGCTAATTGGCTATAATTTCCACCTGTTGTCTATTCCATTTGCACAACAGCATGTGAAATTGATTGTCAATCAGTGTTGCTTCCTAAGTGGACAGTTTGATTTCACAGGAGTGTGATTGACTTACATTGTGTTGTTTAAGTGTTCCCTTTATTTTTTTGAGCAGTGTATTTAACGTGACCATAATGTGAAAGTGGTTACACACAGTGACAAACGGCTACAAGCAAACCACAGATCTGTTTAGAACCAGGTTAAACACTGATCAAAATAAAAAAAAAAGAAAAAGAAAACATTTAAACGTTTTTTTCAGTGACTTTCTATTCCTTGCTCTTTCTCCCCACTTCATCCTTTCATAAATGCGCCATAAATGTGCCCCCAGATGATGATGATGATTCTGTGTTTTTTGTTTCCAGACCTGACCATGGCCATGCAGAAGTTGTACCAGACATTTGTTGCGCAGGCTGCCCAGCTCCAGTCTGTCCATGAGAATGTCAAGGTCAGTTATTTTGAAATGTTGTTTTATAATATCTAGGGCAGTGTGATAAGGCATTTATCAACTTGAAGTTGAATAGTATTGTGATCATGTTATTGTTTTGTTTTACAACATGTTAATTTATTTCTTTTTTTCTTCCTTTTTTCTTGTCTTTCCCTTTTGTTAATGCCTGATATCACAGATCTTGAAGCACCAGTACCTATCTTACCGCCGGGCCTTCCTGGAAGACTCCACGGATGTCTTTGAGTCCAAACGGGCATCCAACAGGAAGTGGCAGAGTACGGCGCGAGTCACGACCGGGCCTGCCCCGTTCTCCAGTGTGCCCAACGCTGCAGCGGTTGCCATGGCAGCCACATTGACCCAGCAACAGCAGCCAACTCCAGGTCTGACTGCCTACAAGTTTTAGAAAGCGATATTCCTCTCACCTTCAAATATAGGAGGGAGGGGAGAGGCAAATGTATTAAGAAGTTTGGGAGAGTGTTTTTTAAAATTAGACAATTGTCGGAGCGGACAGGTCAAAAGGGGACACAGAGGATGATTACAAATACTAAAAAACAAAAAAAAGCTTCAGCTGGTGCCAAACTAATGTCTGTACTTTGTCTGTAGAAAGAATGGTTAAAGACAGCGGGAGAAAGGGAGAGATGACCTACAGGAAACCATTGTGCTGCCTTACCATCTTGTGACTGACTCTCAGTTCAAGGGTTAGACACATTTATTTAATGCGCCTTACAACACTAGAGTGAGGACATTTTATAGATTGCTCCCTTGGGAAATCTGGCAGTGTTGGTGCCATACACTTGAGAATGTTATACAAACACTTTAAGTAATACCAAGGACATAATAACCTACTTCCTCTATTTTCTCCCTGGGCCCGCTCTTAATAGAATGTTTGAGCAGGTATGTGAGGCTGACGTTTTACGAGACATTATATAATGGGAGAGAAAGTCCAGCTATCTCAATTTTCTTGAATCTTGAAGTAATTATTAGAGATTCATTTGAGTTTGAACTGTTGTTATTTTTGTTTGTTTTTTCTCAATGGATGCTTGGAATGAGCCAACTCTATGAAGGTTATTATGTATAATGGGGTTAGACGTGTTAGACACTTGCTCTGTGTTTTAGATATACTTAAACCGAAACCTGAATGATTTGTCAGGATTGGGTGCATTTAAATAAACAATTAACATTATGTCTGGGTGATCAGTTGGTGTGTAAGCTATACATGTATTATAATGTAGCTCCTACTCTCTTCAGTCACCAAATTGGATCATCTTCTCTGAAAATACAGAACTTTTTGTTTTTTTTTTTTAAGAAGAGAATGCAGCTTCTCTTGTTCAGGGTCTTAGCATTACAATGCCCATTTTAGACCAAGGAATCATACTCTAAAAAATTTAACCAAATGCATACATTTTTATTTAAAAAAAGGCCTATTTATTGATCAAGCAAT
>NC_060150.1:31904641-31950821 GCF_021292245.1 Micropterus dolomieu | reverse complement strand
GATGATGATGATTCTGTGTTTTTTGTTTCCAGACCTGACCATGGCCATGCAGAAGTTGTACCAGACATTTGTTGCGCAGGCTGCCCAGCTCCAGTCTGTCCATGAGAATGTCAAGGTCAGTTATTTTGAAATGTTGTTTTATAATATCTAGGGCAGTGTGATAAGGCATTTATCAACTTGAAGTTGAATAGTATTGTGATCATGTTATTGTTTTGTTTTACAACATGTTAATTTATTTCTTTTTTTCTTCCTTTTTTCTTGTCTTTCCCTTTTGTTAATGCCTGATATCACAGATCTTGAAGCACCAGTACCTATCTTACCGCCGGGCCTTCCTGGAAGACTCCACGGATGTCTTTGAGTCCAAACGGGCATCCAACAGGAAGTGGCAGAGTACGGCGCGAGTCACGACCGGGCCTGCCCCGTTCTCCAGTGTGCCCAACGCTGCAGCGGTTGCCATGGCAGCCACATTGACCCAGCAACAGCAGCCAACTCCAGGTCTGACTGCCTACAAGTTTTAGAAAGCGATATTCCTCTCACCTTCAAATATAGGAGGGAGGGGAGAGGCAAATGTATTAAGAAGTTTGGGAGAGTGTTTTTTAAAATTAGACAATTGTCGGAGCGGACAGGTCAAAAGGGGACACAGAGGATGATTACAAATACTAAAAAACAAAAAAAAGCTTCAGCTGGTGCCAAACTAATGTCTGTACTTTGTCTGTAGAAAGAATGGTTAAAGACAGCGGGAGAAAGGGAGAGATGACCTACAGGAAACCATTGTGCTGCCTTACCATCTTGTGACTGACTCTCAGTTCAAGGGTTAGACACATTTATTTAATGCGCCTTACAACACTAGAGTGAGGACATTTTATAGATTGCTCCCTTGGGAAATCTGGCAGTGTTGGTGCCATACACTTGAGAATGTTATACAAACACTTTAAGTAATACCAAGGACATAATAACCTACTTCCTCTATTTTCTCCCTGGGCCCGCTCTTAATAGAATGTTTGAGCAGGTATGTGAGGCTGACGTTTTACGAGACATTATATAATGGGAGAGAAAGTCCAGCTATCTCAATTTTCTTGAATCTTGAAGTAATTATTAGAGATTCATTTGAGTTTGAACTGTTGTTATTTTTGTTTGTTTTTTCTCAATGGATGCTTGGAATGAGCCAACTCTATGAAGGTTATTATGTATAATGGGGTTAGACGTGTTAGACACTTGCTCTGTGTTTTAGATATACTTAAACCGAAACCTGAATGATTTGTCAGGATTGGGTGCATTTAAATAAACAATTAACATTATGTCTGGGTGATCAGTTGGTGTGTAAGCTATACATGTATTATAATGTAGCTCCTACTCTCTTCAGTCACCAAATTGGATCATCTTCTCTGAAAATACAGAACTTTTTGTTTTTTTTTTTTAAGAAGAGAATGCAGCTTCTCTTGTTCAGGGTCTTAGCATTACAATGCCCATTTTAGACCAAGGAATCATACTCTAAAAAATTTAACCAAATGCATACATTTTTATTTAAAAAAAGGCCTATTTATTGATCAAGCAATGTAAAAGATGTTCGTTAAATGTTAAATACCATGCCACAATTTAAATTCTTTACATCTTCTGCCAGTAAAAACAACACTATTTATAAAGATTGTTCTTCACACTATTAATATGCATCTTTTTATTATGCATACTGCCTACTCTGAGATTGGTGTCGGAGGTGTGGTGCCAAATTGACATTAGGAATTGGTATAACCCAAAAATATTTAAATAAGCCCCATACCACCAATGTTACAAAATGCAGTCGAGCAGGTCATATTGTTTCAGTCACCTCAGCCATCCCACTAAATTCACTTTTAAACATTGTACAACTAAAATAACTATGTGAAGAGTTGTCTATTATTGTTGTTGCTACATCTCTGAGATGTGAAGCCCATTTTCAGCCCTTTCTGGAGGCTTTGGTGTGGAGGCCACTTACTGGCATATCAGGTTGGATTACTTAACAAGGAACAAACTATAAACAAACTAAAGTATTATGTATATTAGCATGTATATTAGCATGTTTCTACTATCTATTTTTTTTTTAAAGTAAAAGTGTCGTAAAGACTGACTTCACACGTTTGAATGCAACTTTTCAATTGGATTGGGTTGCAAAGGGCAGTATAGTTCTTCAAATTCTCACATGGCAAATTATAGAAACGACAGCTTAAGTCTGGTTTCACTTGCAGATTTTGGCTGCTTCTGTCAGATTTGCTTTTTTTACCGGTAATCAGATCTGATAACCACCAGTTGTTACCCAGACAATGAATGTGGCTTATTGTTTCCATATACTACTATATGGACATTCACATACCTTTTGATCACTTAGCAGGACATGGAGGAGCTATTCTGAAAAAGCATCTAGCCTATTTGAGTGTGCTAAGTAGGGATGGGAATATTTTACCTTTATCTATTTCTTAATGACAGTTTGCAGAAAACTTTCACAAACACTGTTGCCACAGTAGATAAGATTCACTTGTGTGGTCGAAGCGCACACTACCTTGGTGCCTACTTGTTTTTGTGTTGCTTTCCATTTTTTTAATTTCATATAAAGCCAAATAAATTTCTGCTCATTTGTTTCTTGTAACCCTGTATGCCCTGGGTATGCTAGCTGTCTGAAAAGGCTGCATTATGCTGTAATTTATTTCTAACTCATAGCTTTGCATGTCTGTTAACGCCAGAGTTGTGCACTGGGTTACATGATGGCTTTTTTTAGTGATCATTTTTAGCATAATTCCCATACCTAATGCCAGATAGTGGTTATTTTCTAGTATTTGACTCAGTCATTTCATAGACTAACCCTAATCAAAAGTGGATGTCTTGGTCTCTTCAGTATTTATTTACCTATTTATTTCTATTTAGTTTTTTTGTTTGTGTGTAACTTAGTCCATGATTGGAATGGCACAGTGGAGGGTGGCCGGCATCACAGCACATATAACACTAACCACGCAGCTGGGTGGCGCTTACTTCAGGCAGATTCTTGTTTGACCCACATACTTGTCGGTGTGGTCGTTGGTTGCGTCGGCCAAAAGCTTGTTCAGATTTGTGCCTCAATGGACATGAGGGTGAAACGTGCCAAAAGACTCAGGATTGAAAATATAAACTATTTAAGTATCTGAACTGTAAATTTAAACTTAGAAATTGTCTTTCCATTACTGCACTTGCTTGGTCTTGAAGTGGAAGCGAGGCTGGTAACCTTGTAAAATAGCCCCGTGACAAAATACTAAAATGCATTCGTTAGTTGGTTTGGTTGTATGAGGCCACACCACTGTTACTTGATTTAAAATATTTCACCTAAGGGCTACTGCCAGTGTAACAGGGCTGGATCATTTCACATTAAGTTCAGTTAACTGAAGATGTAGAGTAAAAGTGCTGTTCACAAGTTGTAATTTCAGGTATTTTATCCAACGTGGTGGTACTTTGTATGGACCTTTTGCCGAAACAAGTTTCTTTGATTTTGTTGTTTGGAAATCTACTTTGACATTGGTTTTACTGACTCATTGATTGGGTCCAATTTGTTTGATAGTTCAGAGGAGGAGTTTGGTTTTTGCTGCTCACACTGGTCCTTCAGTTACCAGTAAAATAAATCGGTGCCAAATGAAGTAGACAGGTCAGTGTGATCAGGTTGCATGTCTGCGTGGGGTTTATTTCCCACCATTTTGTGATAAAAGGATACAGTGTTGCTTGGTGTAGATACTGGTGAGAGCTTAGCATCTTTGGCGCTCAGACAAGTTGGGACAAAAAATGTAAAGTGGTTTAATGTGTTGTGATATAAACTGGTTTTCAGTTCACGCTCCAGCACTTATCTGTATATTGCTGCTAGTTACAGTGGTGCTCGGTGAACCCAAACTAATCGATTTTTAAAAAAATTAGTTTTTTGTGATGGAGCCGCTACGTGTTAAGAAACTGCTGCTTTGGACATTCCAGTCCTCCGTTGAACAACTCTAAACTTATTTGTAGGATCGAGATACAGTGTTGGACTTAGCTGGATGTCTTTTAGCTGGATTCCAAATTTGTTCTGAATTTTGACTTTTACTAGTGTAGTTTAGTTTACACTTTAATATATTGTCTTCCACATCCCTACAGTCGCACTAATTATTCTGTCAAAGGTGTTTGGACCTTGAAGGTGATCTTGGATCTTTAGCTCCCGTATTCCTGTATGTTAGGTATCTTCTCAGTATCTGTCAGTAATATGTATGCAAATGCTGACTGCTGTATTCTCCTTGAATGCCATTACAACAGCAGGAGTGATCCCATTTACCTCCCCTCCTTTTTTTTTTTTTTTTTAACGTGAAGGAATTTAAATGTGATGTTTTTTTTTTTTTAATGGTTGACATAGTACTAGCACCAAAATTTGCATACAGCGCTTAAGATGAGTTATTCTAAAAGTCAATTATTCTCAATTGTGTATATGGTATCGTACTTTTTTGTGTGATATTGAGCTTAAGCACATCAGTTCTCCAAAACGGGCTAGATAAGTCAAAAATCAGAGTGTGGTCTTTTGACTAATTGGCTGTTACAGACTATTTTGAATGTTCTTGTTCTCTCCATTTCCTTTGGCCATTTATCATATGCTTGCGTCATATGTTACGTTATTTTATGCTTTTTTGTAGTGGTGGCTTTCAGGAGGTACAGGTTGTGTTTTTGTGGGGGGTTGGGGGTTCTTTGTGATCTCTGATATGGTAAACATTTGCTAATCTGATTTGTTTATCTAAAATCTAGACTAAAGAGTCTCTTACAATATGTTAACCAGTCACCTCCACTAAGTGAGACTTGATCAAACAAAGTTTTTCTAGCCTGTAACCATGTGTAGATTTATCCACGGTGCAGCTTTTTTTGTTAAACAAAACCCAACCACCATTAACCACCAAGAATTTGGCTGTTATTATGTCTAAGAATACACTGGTGAAAGGTGTTCAAACAAACGTGCAGCACCACGGTCATTCTATTCCTGATGAAAGGGTGACCTGAAACTTGAACACACTCACTTCAAGCAAACTATAACATATCACTGAGTTTCCTTTATTTTGACCAGTTTACACTGAGAGGCAGCCGTAGATGCCAAATTCACATTTCTTATCTAAATCTCGAGTGCTTTTACTTGTAGATGAATGTGTTTAAACGTATATAACCAATGCCTGTTGATACAGTATATTTAATATATAATATGGTGTGCCTTTTAAGCTATATACAATAATTGTGTGATGCATTTTTTTTTTAAGGGTATGCTAGTTCATTCACTCTCAGAAATCTTGAAAAATTTGGAAACTTGTCAAATGCAGTAGCAATTAGCAATTAACAATCAATTCTGTTCTAAACTGTTTGTGTTTTATGTAAGTGGAGTTGCATATTAAATTGACAATAAATCAATTTTTAAACAAACAAACGTTTGTCCTGGTTTCTTTTTGACTGGAGTTGTTATAACAATGCAGGCTAATTGGAAGCCATGCAAAATTTGAATACATAAAAGGAGGAAAAAAAGGACAAGTTTCTGAGTGAAAGAACTAGCAGCATTCTTTTCCACAGTTTGTCAGCAATTATAACTACTGCTGATTAGCTGGAATGTTGGTTTATAAATATTGTTGTAAAGGTTTAAAAGTACATATAATTGTGCACATCAGTTGTATTGTGATGGTGCAGTTATAAAGTAGTAATATATTTAATGCACCATATGAGGTTATAAAGAGAAGGTACATAGCTGCTACAATCTTTTGGCATTCCCACAAACAACCTCTATTAGATTTCTCTTATACCATCTGTTGCAGACTTAGAGGTGCATTTAAAAACTTAAACTATTCATATTTTTCCTTTTTAATCTTGATATTTAATCATATTTTAAAATGTGATATTGTCAATGTGAAAATGAAGTAAATTTTATGTTACAGAAGTGCTAGTCATAAAATACATATATCCGTCCCATGGTGAATGTTCTTACCAGCTTTTTTTCTGTCAAAGAAGGTGAGGAACATAGTTTATCTCGCAACGCATTCAGAGGAGTAAAGCTTTATGCTCTCTCTGTGTGCCTTAGGGACCCAGGCACCCTTGGGGGCAGGGTTTGGAAACCCCTTTGCCTCAGCAGTGGGCACTAGCTTGGGCTCTTCTACCCTTGGAGGTATCGCCTCTGCCTTTTTTTTTTTTTTTTTTTTTTTTAAGTAAATATTCCCTTTTGTTTTGTCCTTCACTGTCCTTAACACAGTGTTAACATTTCCCTAATGCCTCCTAGCCTTTAATGCCAGGCAGCCTCAGTCTTTGTGTTCTCTTGTATGAAAGTAGTGGTAGGCAGTGTGTATGTGTCTGAGAGAGTGGTGCAATCAAAGCTTGGCAGTTTCGTTTTTGTTTCTGCTCTTCCTTGCGCAAGAGGTCAAGTGCGTTCACACCACAAGAAAACTGAGCAACCATTTGCCACAAGTCACTGTAACTTTTTTACATGTGACAAGTTGGATGATTTTATTTTCCTTAGTGAGGAGAAATCTGGCCCAGAACAAATTCACCAGCCTGTTAAACTAAAATATTGCCATACATGTTACTAAAACACTGGCAAATCCACTTGGCCACAACAGCCAGTTAAAAGTAACTTGCATTGTGAGAACAAGTGGTCTGAACGCACACCAAAGTTGGCGTGTTCTCATGTAGTTGGTTGTGTTTGGGTAAAATATTTCTTGTTTTTCTCCCTTTGGCGTTTGCCTTGCCATGCAGTGTACTGTGAGTCCTGTTTTATTCTCCAGTCAGAAGTTAAGCTGTGCGTAGCTCTCTGTTGACTAGGTTGTGGCATTTATTTTCCATACATGTTTTGCTGATATCTGCCTGTGTGTGCTCCTGAGACACTGCTCCTTGCATTCATTCCTAGTGTAGGCTGTGTGCTTAGCCCAAACTGACTTCCATGTCACTCTCTCCCACAGGTTTTGGTGGTGGGCCAGGATTTGGTGGGGTGGGGACTGGGGGTTCTTCTTTTGCCTTCTCCTCCACCAGTAAGCCCACAGGAGGCAGTCTGAGTGCAGGTACAGACATACTGTATATAACCCCCATCACACCTGGCTCCAACTAGAAATGAGTAGGAGTCTGAGTAGGCTTATGTTTACAAGTTGTACTTCCTGAATTGTAATATTTCTTTGAGCTTATGTCATCAGATGCAGTTGGACAAGCTGTTCTGAGCTTCAAAGCAATGTGCAGATACTATATGATATGTTTCTCTGGTTTTCTCTCTGCTGTAAGTAGGCTTTGACAACGTCATCCTTGTGTAGTCTAAGCAGCCATTGTGCTGCCAGTTTGGCCACAAATCATTTTAGGATATGGGGTTTTAACACCAGGTGGACAAAATCTGTTCACAACGTAGCAAATGCTGGAATCAGCCCTTTTATTTTTATCCTTTATTTTTTCCATTACTTCTGTTCTCTCTAACATTTCTTATATTTTTCTCTTTCTTTTATGTCCTTCTGTGTCCCCTGTCTCTTGCTTTTCTAGGTTTTGGTAGCAGCAGCAGCTCAGGCTTTAACTTCAGCAACCCTGGCATCAACCCCTCAGCTGGCCTGACATTTGGCGTGTCTAACCAGCCTACTGCAGGCTTCAGCACAGGAGGGCCCCTTCTCCAGCTCAAGAAACCCCCTGCTGGTAATAAAAGGGGCAAGAGATAGAACCACGGAAACACCGAACCCTGTGACTGACCAGCTTGGGGTTTGTAGCGGGTAAGGCCTGGTCTCCCAAAAGCATTTAAGTGGTCTAATAATCATGCAACTACAGAACGAAGAAAACATTTTGAGGAAAACATCGGGGACGGGATTGATCCCACAATAAAAGAGCAAAGCAGGATCACCCATTTATTTAAAATAAACATTGAGAAAATGAAACTTCCATTGACCAACAAGCATAATCTTTCAATCATACATTGGTCTGTATTGTCTTCTGTTCTACAGTGATTTGATTCCAAATTGCCAAGGTCTTAGTGTTACCTGCCAGTTGATACAGAAAGTTGCCCACGTCCACGTGTTCCTATGAGGTCTATTTAAACAATAAAATTATATTACTTATTATTAAAACTCACTAACTCTGAATCAATATAGTTGTGTGTACGCAAAGGTTAAAAATCTTTGACTATTTCTAAACAGGACTCTGTGTATTTGCATAGACTCAAAATGTTGCTTGTATCATCTGTAGCCCTACAATGCTTTTGGGATTGCCAGCCACGGACAGCTGGGTCAGTTACAAATCGTTCGGTTATCTGTAAGGAATTTCTTTCGTCTGAATATTGTACAAGATCGATGTGTTTTTGCGCTTTGGGGCGGACGGTGCAGATGGTTCCATTGTGTTACACAAACTCTGATAATTGCATAACTGCACTTGAACGCCTCTCAAAATATGACTGGGTCCAAGTCTCGTCCAGGGAAGGGAAAGGGAAAGAAGCTTATGGAGTAATAGTTGGTTGGGAACAGTGTAGTCCCTGCCTGGAGGTATCAGTGGGGGGTATTATCTGATCCGAGATAGTTTTATAGGCACAGGAGAGTGTCCAGGGTGGGTTTTTGGGGAAGCACAGTTTTATTTTTGTATGAAGTGGAAAAAGAGATGACATTCGGGAGGGGTAAAAGGGGACTAGCACCTTGGGATAGTCCATTAGTCCACATAACCTGTGTTGTTTTTGCTAGAGTCCATCCTTATCATTGTTTAATAATTACTTTTTAGACATTTGTTTGCCCCAGTGTCAGAACATGGGAGAGGAAACGCTATGCTGTTTGTATTACATGGCTCCTATTAAATGTTAAGTTAGTTGAATCTGAAAGGGATTTCAGACGCAGGTTCTACCTACTCAACTCAATTTACACATGTGCTACAATAAATGTGCACTTGCCACTGCATACGACCTGACAGTGATAGTGTCAATGTGCATGTGTGCCTATTGCACAAGTATGAATTTGTCTCTCTGGTCTATCATAGTTGCTGACTTCTTTTGAGCGTCTGGTGTGCTTGGGGGGGAATTCTGCTTTTTTTAAATTGACCATGTCCATTTGGTTACCAAAAACTGGTAGATGTATTATTATTTTCTAATCACAGTCTGTGTAAACCTGTATTTTCAAGAAGCTGTTTAATAATAAAATTGTCACTATGATGTTTTGCCTGGCTATGGCATCACTTCAATAAATGTATGTGTTGACACAGATGGTGTTTGTCATTGTGTGTTTGTCCGAATGTGTGTTACCTGATTCGGGGCAGTTAACTAACTTTAATATGACAATGAAGACATGTTCATGGTTATACCAGTTTTCACCATGTTTATGCCAGGACAATAGACGACTATACCAACATTGTCATAGCCTGTATCCAGTACATTTTCCTGGGCATTGCACAAGCAAGTAAAATCTTTTAAATGTTTGTGGGTTACATTTCAAGAGGGCAACGGATGGAGAATTACATTCTCATTACATTCTCCACAAAGGTGTTAAATAATCTTTAATTTTATAGCCTTCTTTCTCTGCCAGACTTACCTGTTATGTTACTTTGTGATTGTTCAGTGTCTCAACCAGACCATGTGTCCTATTCCCTTTATGCATCAGAGCTTTTTAGAATTAATGTTTGGAAGAGTAATAAGTGGAAATTGAGTTAACGGATGTAATTTTATTCGTGAAACACTGTTGAACAGTAAGATGGTACACCCTCCTCAGCAGAAGGGGGCGGTAATGCACTTCACGGAGCGTTTTAGCCCCCCCTTAAACAAACGTAGAACGCTGTTACTAAGCGACGATGCTGCAATACACACATCAGGTGCTAGGAATAAATTTACATTTGAGCTAGCCACCCATATTTGAGCCCATCTTTGTGCGGTTTGTGGTCCACATTCATTATTCAACAACCCAGGTAACGTTACAGTGTTTAATGATATTGAAGATTTCTGACAGCTAAAGTTAGAAAAATGCCTTTTGGCTCTTAGCCAAGAATTGCCAACTAACGTTAACGTTACGTTTGTGGCAGGTAGCATTATGACCAAAAGGAGCTGACTTAATTAACGTTAATTGTATAAATGCATTTACATATATTTAAATATATAGAGCAATTAAGAAATTAGTTTTGCTCTCCATACTTTTTCAAGAACAAGTAGAAATGTTTTGTCAAAACAGAATAGCTCTTGAGCGGTTAACTTTAGCTGTAAATTATATCTAACGTAACGTCAGTGTCCTAACGGTTTGTTTCTTTATTCGCCGTTTGTAGGGCGGATTCAGCAACACCTTTTGGGGTGGCTAATGCCAGATTCACAGGCATACTAATATACTTGGCCTGTTTTGCTGTATGTCATTTCTAGGAAATGTATAATATTGATAACTCCATTGTATGAAATGTACTGTAGCTTTTCCAACGTGTCCCCTTTGGATGTTGTGTTCATGGTCTTTACCTACATACTTTTGTCAAACTTCTACAGTGCAGCTTCAACATTAACGCAAAGTCAAGAGAACCAGAATGGACTTTTTATGTTACAGCTAGCCTAATGGTGTGTTATTGTCAATGTGCACGCACAGTTTTAAGTGGCCAGGGAGCTGCCACTTTAAAAAAAAATTTTTTTTAAACTTTCTCTTAGGTCTGCTTTCTGCTAGATCTCATCTGCTAATTGGACTATATAAAAATGTTTTATATTGCAGCCATGCCTCTTCCAGACACAATCTACTGTGCCCAGCAAATCAACATCCCTCCCCTGCTGCCAGACATCCTCAAAAACTTCACCAAGGCAGCCATCCGTACACAGCCCAAGGATTTGCTGCTGTGGTCTGCGGCGTAAGTCTTAGTCTTTGTCAGAGGTGGTTTGGGTCAAGGGTAGGGTTACATGTGATTGTGTTTTATTCCAATCTTGATCTCTTAAAGAACGCCATAAACAGTGTCCCCAGGCAGAATCACTCTGTGAAAAGGCAGGCCCTCTTCACCTGTGCATCCCATTTTTGCATTGACTGGCTGTAATTGGATCCCAGGGGCATCCATGTTTCTGCAGCAGTTAAACTATCTGACTTTCTCCAACAAAGGAAAAGAAAACACAGGATTAAAATTTAAATATACCAAGAATGTTTTGTACCCCTAAGGACTGTCGTATCATCTGCTATTTTATTGGCCAATGTAGCTTGGCAGTGTTTACAGTAAAAGACCATAAAGTCAGCCATATGGTGAAACAAAAACAATCAAATGTCTCCTGGGTTACAAGATGTTTATATGCTATTAAAGTAACACCAGGCTCTGTTGCCTTTGAGAGATGCTGAAAGTCACCGAGCCTCCGAATTCACTGTAAAATGTTATTTAAACTGTGAAGTAAGAAAAGCCACAGTATGCCCTTTAGCATTATAAGACTGTTGGTAAACTCCAGACAAAGAAAACTGCAATATATGATGTTTCTTTTCAACTGATGGTACTCAATGAGAACTCATTCAATTGGACACATGCCTCATTTTACATATCTTTTATCACTGTATTTGATTGGCATGCTCAGGGAGCAGGGGAGATGAGTGACAAGCAGGGTGAAGCTAAGCACTGTGTTTAATAATAAACGTGTGTTAATAATGTGTGTGTGTGTCCCAGATACTTCAGTGCGCTGTCTAAAGGGGAGTGTCTGCCTGTCAAGGACAGACTGGAGATGAATGTTGCCACCCAGAAGACAGACACTGGGCTGACTCCAGGTCTGCTGAAGACTCTTCATAAACAGGTATTTTCTCTACAGCAGGATCACACCTCATAAAACTGATCATATCATTTCATTTCATAGTGTTGCGGGCTACATTTTGTCATTCATTACATATATGTTGTGTAATTATTAGTTGCATTAAGTTTAATATCCACATTTACTTTCGCTTATATTATTCTGTTTCTGTGTATCTGCATAGTGCAGTGATGCTGTTTCCCCATGAGGATCATTAAAGTTTCATTTTATTGTAAGCCTATTTTATCTCACCTGCGGTGGATTCATTAAAATAACTTAATAATTAATATTTCCTTAAAGGCCAACAGTTAAGCACCAGTGTTAACACTGTGTGGATGCCGCTGTCTTTCGCTCTTTATGCCAGTAATGTTAGTATTACAGTTATTCATTTTCACAGCTGTCATTTAGTGTGAAGGACTTTTGGGGGTACTATGACACAGGTTTCCCCCAGTCATTTTAGGGTCAATTGCTGAGCTAAAGTAAGCCTACGGTGAGAGCCAGTGACTCTTCAAATCAGTATATCAAACTCTGTTTGGTCGACTGACTGATGCAGCTGCCTTGATATTGATGCACTATTATCCATTTGTTAGGTAACCCATGGTCGAGATGATATAGGATAATATTTTTTTTATTACAGACAAACTGACTGGCTCTATGCCACACAGTGTTACTTTAGGTTAACGTTGGTAAGCATAGTGTCTTGGCTTGAACCAACATCCAATGGAATCTTCACACATGTCTAGAGGGGTGAACAATAACCTTATTTGGACACTTAGTGAATCTCTGTAGCTCTGGGTAGGAAAAATATCCCCAGACAGAAAGTACTGTTTAGATTTGGTATTGGCATTGCATGTGTTCACATATCTCCCCGACCGGGCTCAATAAACGATGCTGCGTAAGTCTTCAGCCGTCTCTGAAACTTCTTAATGACATCTAAACGGGCTCAATTTATTTCTATAACAAATTAGAAAAATTTAAGGAAAGTCTGTATGGCCACAATTCTAACACAGATTGTATTTGTTTTGGGACATTTACACTCAGATGTAGCTTACATACCAGCTTGGAGTGGGAATAGACTCCTCTTCTTATGTATCTATCCCTGCTGTGTCTTAATTACATAGCTTCCTCAATATAAAAGTCTAGCATAAGTAAAGGAAATCTTGCAGATAAACAGATCATTAGTATGCACAGCTGCCCGATTCCCGAGATCCAATACTTTCAACATATAATACAGAATAACTCATGATTTGTTTTACAGTAAACTAGATATATCTCATTTTCTTTCTCCTCACCTCTCCTAACCTCCCTCTCCCCACACCCAATCTTAGCTGTCCGCCGGGCAAACGTGCAGCAAAGAGGAACTGCAGAAGAAATGGAAGGGTCTGTGTCTACCCATGGACCAGCTTGAGACCCTGCTGTTGCTGGGCAGCTTTGGCTCAGACATTGACTGGATGGAGTTCTTTTCCCTGGGCTGCAGTGCTCTGGGAGGGGTGAGATGTTACATAAGGCCAGATATAAATGCCAACACCACTTTATACCACTTCCTTTGAGCATTAAAACCTACTGTGAGGCAAACCACAGCTGGAGATCCTCAAGCAGCACATTTTTTGTCCATCACACAATCTAGTCTTCGAGTGTTAAGACTAGATCCAGACATCCGTGATCCAGACTTTTCCACCAGGGCCCCAGGGGTCCAGATAGAATGACTGGATGAATCCTTCTCTGATACTTGAATCTATATAAAACCAATGATTTTGCTTCAAAACTGAAGAAGAGCAGTAGAGACAGATTAAAGAGAATTTCTTTAAGCACTGAGAAATTTGCAGATGATGATGACTTAGAATCTGCAAAAGCAAATGCAGCTCAGCATTATCATCATGTGCTCGATGTCAACAGTTTGGAAAGGATGCAGCTGTGTGTTAGGCTGTTGAACTCTTTGCCACATGAGGGCAGTCACGTTCTACATAGAATTGGCTGGTTTTTAAACTGTAAGCTAGTGTTTGCGCATGCAAGCATATTTGCAGTGTGTGCTTGTGATGCACATAAGGGACGTCATCATCCTTGAATGCTGAATGCATGTATTGTGTGTGTTTGTTTTTTTGACAAAATTCCTACCATCTGCTTCTGTGTCTCTGCACACGGTTTCTCAGACCCTCATGAGTTCTCTGAAGTTTGCCTGTGAGATCCTGACAGAGGATGAGGAGGGCGGTGCTGCGAGGATCCCGTTCAACACCTTTGTCAAACTCTACAGCTACTTGGCTCACCTGGACGGGGACATGCCACAGGACCACATTGACAACTTCCTCAGCAGCCTGCAGGCACAAGTGTAGGTGCCGTTTGTGTTTTCTCCTCAGATTTAGAGCTGTCAGTGTGCTTATAGAAATGAAGCCTACCTCCCTACTTCCACTTGCAGAAAGCAGCAGAGTGGATGTAGGCGGTGGAAAATTAGGCTGTTTTTAGGCTTGCAGAGATGCTACCCAGTTCTCTTTCCTCAAACAGCCTAATTATTTTTCTCATTCGAATCAGTTCCCCTTGGATTTAGCTCCATTCAAATCTCATATAAAGGCCTTAATTTACTCTTTTGTCTATGAAGATTATCAGTCATCAAGGTCATATGGTATCTCCAAGTATTAACTCAAGAGGCAGCTGGACCTGTTTGGACACGTGACCTCAGCAACTGCAGCAGTAAATGCAGTTGCCTTTTGTTTTTACAACTTCTAGATATTTCATTCATTTCCCCGTCAAATTTTCCTGATTTATTTTTCCACGTGAGATAGCTAACAAGTCACTCATAGTTTGATTAGGTCAAATGTTCAGCACACATGATTATATCCAGTATACACAGTGCTGCTTAGCATTACAGACTTGACACTCCATATGTGTACAGTAGATTCATAGTCGCCCATATTTCATTTAAAACATGCAGGCAATAACTAATGCAAAACTACTTTAAGCTGAAGGGTTTGCTGCCAAATATTTGTTCCGCAGTGATGACTCTGGATGTGCTGAACATTGCTTTAGCTCTGTTTGGTCCAACATTTCTGCCAGTCAACGTCGGTGGGCTAAGAAGCACAGAAAGTTGAAGAGCTAAGCCCGGTCCCCTGGCCTCAGATGATGTTGTGAGATAGTGCTATTCACTGTGAAAATCCTTATGCTGCTGAGTAGAGCTGTTGCACTGATGCACTGGTTTCTCTGCCCGACAGCAACAAGCAGAACGGCATGATTCAGGTTTCCAGCTTCTACATCAGCAGGAAGTGAAGGAAGGCAAGACAGAAAGCAAAGGAAGACAGGAAGGAAGGAATAGAAGTAACAAAAGGACAGTGTTCAATTAATAAATGGTCCTGCTAATGCTCCTTCAAGCACAGCTGTTGTTTTATTACCTAGAAATCGGTTCCATTAATTGTTAGCATCAGGCACAGTGGGTTATTATTCATCATTGTCCAGCTGAATGAGGCTGCTATTTTGAGTCAGGTTGGAATCTTTTAATGAGCAGCGAGAGAGACACAAAGTCAGCTTACACAAACTGTCAGGTTGAGTGTGTGTATGCTTTTTATTACCTGTTCCCTTATGTCTGGGTTAGTCAAAGTTCATTTATCATACACACAACCACACATCAGCATACGGCCTCTCTGTTGGTGTATTCATTTCGCCCAGCGGATGAAAAAGAGGAGAGGTAAGGAGATAAGCTCCGAGGGCACAAGAGCATGATTTTCAGCCTGTGTTAAAGACCTAAACCCCCCTGTGTTTTGTTCACTCCTCCATGCAATACTGTAAATGGGCAAGTACAAATTCAAACTCAGACAGGTTTAGTACACTCATCAGAAAGCACACGAAATAACATGCAGGGCCAAGAAATCAAAGTGACACACACATTCGCACACATGCACACACACACACACACACATACACGCGCACACACACATGCACACACGCGTAAATCTCACAACCAGTCTCCTCAGCATATAATTTTAGATTTACACATTTTTAAAAGACGCTCGCTCGTGTCAGTATGGGAGCATAATCTGTGGTCACAGATGCACAATATGACACTCTTTTCTTATGAGCATGTTTTTCCACCTAACACACACACACACACACACACACACACACACACACAGAGGCTTGTAGTTTTGTCATTTTGTGAGCATTTCATCAGGCAGGACAGGGAACAGGATCAGTGGGAATTCACAGTTCAGGCACAGTTGGCAGTACGTTTTAGGGGTAGAGGATGCACACACATAAACTGAAGCTTACCCCTTGCAGGATTGCAGCTGCGGCAGAGTCAAAGGGGATTGAAGGACCGATAGAATGCCTGATAACCTGATAACTGAAGGCCCTCCTCTTAGTCAGGCTTAGGCTTTAAAACAGAGATCTTCCTATGAACCACACAGTAGAACCTAAATATTATGTTGAAAATACTTAAGCATTGGTTTTAATCTGCTCTGAATACTTCAATGATAGGGAAATACAGATTGTGTGTGTATATATTGTGATGTAAATAGAAACTTAAAATGTTATCCTACACATGATTTTCCAAGAAGGAAACACAATTAGCTTAATAGAAATAGAGACAAGTTTAGATTTGGGCTATTGCAGTCCTCCGACTGTAGGAACCTTCCCAAGAATCCCAAAACTTGTTTTAGGAAAACATAAACTTCCAGTTTTGGTTTTGTTAATCTTTAGTGGTGTTTCAAATTACATTTTTGTTGTTGACTAAGATATAGACCATGGGCAAGAGAAGCAAAATTAAAAGTTTTCAGTGTGGTTATTTATTATATTTAAAAAACTGTAGATCCTCACTGCTTTAGAGACCTGCCTTCATGGTTTTTTCAATATCCCTTCCAACCTCTGCACGTCTTCCTTCAAGTATATATTTAAAAATCCCACTCTCACACTAGCAAACTACAAAGAGCAACACTCAATTGTCTCAGACCAAACAACTTTTCTACTGTCGTTTAAGATATCTGTCTAAAACTGAAGCCGCTAAAACTGGCACCTGTGCGTGTCCGGAGACTCTGCTTGTATTGTTCTATCAAGAAATGATCGTCTTGTCCTGTCCCGGTTTACAATTCTCGTAAATTGTATTAAGTAATTGTAAATTGTCTTTATATTCATGTATAATTTACATAGACAATCCGCTCTGGACCTTGTTACCATGTATTGATTGTTACGCCTGCTATTAAAGACAAGGAGATAAGGCTGAAACACAGATATTCCAGTATTTACTGACCTTCTGAGACAAGGATCTTTTCAATATTTCCTATTGTCCAATACTTTCCACTTTTGACCATTCAGTGACACTGTCTTCCCAGCGCATTCTTGGAACTATCCTCAAATTTCTATGCAACTAAAACTTATTTTTAGGTGCATCCTCCACCCAGTACAATGGTCATACAGTGCTGCTTGGGAGTTGTATGCTCCATTGTATTAGCATGTTGGAACATGGGGGAACCATGATGTCATTGCAAAGATGTCAGTGGTTTAGGAATCTCAGCTCCAGGGCGGACCTTGCTGCACAGCTTTTTCTGTTTCTTCAAGCTTTGCTCATAACATCGCATCTCCAGGGACACGACGAATGTAGCAGATCAGTGCGAAAGAGACAGGAGAAGACAGTGTGGACACAAAGGCCCCATTCTAGTGGTCCGCTCTGTAGCTGTTGTGTAACAGATATCAGGGTAAGACTGAGGGAAAACATGATTCATCATGTATTCTGAATTTGCAGAACATGGATATTTCATCAGTTAGCTCTATTACTGTAGTCAGTGCAGTTGTACTCGATTTTGTTGACAGCATTTGTTAGGAAACTGTTTAAACATTAATGGGTTGTTTTACATAATTTAATCATTCTAGAATTCATTGTAAGGCTTGGCTGTTTGTTTTAGTTATCTATTAGTATGAATGATAACCTTAATAACACATGAGATACAGTAACTGGGACATTAGCTGCTCAGTTGTATATGTATTGCGTGCAGATTGCACTATACCAATGTATGTAATAGATGTTTAACAACATGCTATATGTTCCAGGGAGCTCCAACACGGGATGATAAAACCTCTAGACTTTATCCATCGGGATGATATGAACTCAACTTCTACGGATACATCAGACTTTGCCAGAGCAACCTCAAGAGCTGAATAAGTAAAGCTTGTGTTCGTGTGACCAAAAGAGAGAGTCAGCTGGAAACACCTATCACAACGCTGATGTAACAAATATTTTAGAGACATGGGACACTATGCCATTAACAACACCCATACTTTCCTCACTGGACGTTTTAAAGACTGGATTTGGGTTTACCACCTGCCACTGTCTTAAAGCTGTGGTGGGATGAACAAGCAGAAACCTCAACAGCTGCCTATGACAGGCACCTGTCAATCAAGCAAACACTCCCAAAAGCATTCTTCTCTTTAAGCCTCATTATCTTCTTAATGGAACGGTGATCTCATAATCCCCACTGTGACACACATTAGCAGATTTATTATGAATTTATCTGGTCCTGAAAAAAAATATATAATTACTTTTTATTTCAAGGAAGTTGGAAGAGCGTTTGTGTGTAAGAGGACAGTCATTATTTCCTCTGCAAAACATTGGACTTTTTTCTTGTGGCATTACTCTGTGTTGTCACACTTAACTGTTTTGCGAAGGGGCCGCATGCGCTTAACAGTATTGATTGTTCAATTCTATGTAATGTTTTTGTGTATTTATTTTTAATACTGATTTTGTCAAGGGTCTAACAGCACTGGGGAATGTGTGATCAATACATGAATTTGAATTGTCCAGGCTGTGTTTGAGAGTTGTTCTTACACACATGAACACACAGCACAAAATGAACATAATTAAGGGCCATTGCTGGCTGATTAAAATTAGTTAATTACCACTTGTAGACTATTGAATTTCTCCTATTCAAGCAGCAGCAAAAGCATTGTCTGTCCCTGGATTTAAGTGTTGTCCTTAGCTACTGAATAGGCAGTGTTGTCTGTCCCTGCCTCATTAACTGATTAAGCAATAATGTGAAGAGTTTCTAATCAAGCTATTAATAATCACTACATAAGCCTTTGCTATAAGTGGAAAAACAACATTTTCAGGCAATCTTCTTAGACACAAGCAGCCCCGTTAAAACCCCAACATAAATACTCAGTTTTGGTCCCACGTTTACTCTATCATCACACACATACACAAACCTAAACAGTTCAGTGCTTGTGTCAAAAGGAGCCTCACAGGAGATCTTTGTATGGCTCTCCTGCTTCAGGTATGCCATAGAATAGAGCATGGTGTGTTGGGCTGTTTTGGCTGTTTGTGGTTTTAAGGGGGTATGAATGAAAGGAGGACTGCTGCAGGAGCTTGTCCACGCCTACCAGCGCCAAGATCACATGCTCATTAGATGCATGTGGGATGCAGGCATATATTCCGCTCAATGATATGATGTTAGAGAAATGTATTTATGATCACCTTTTAAATAAAAAGCCTTCCACAGTAGAGTCATTTCTCAGTTTAAAGGAATATTTTGCCACTAATTATGTGGACATCGATTTTGTGCTAATGGTCAAACTCATATTTACAACAACTACATTTTAGTCAGAGAGCCCGCCCCACAGTGCCTCCTTCTCTGAGTAACCTGTAAATGTGAGCTTCTCAATAGTAGACCCTGAGGCACACTTATAGTGGCTGTTAGGGGAAGGTCCTTATTATGTCCAACAAGTATTAGCTTGCCCTTGCGTATAATGATCGTTCTGCTTATGCCTGCTTATATAGGCTACAAATAGAGCTGGGTTAAAGAAATGCTTAAGTAAGGCAACATGCCGGGATTACTGTGGTGACTGCATGTGTACTGTACATAGGTACTGTAGCATGCAGGGTTAGGGTTGGACAAGATGCAGACAAAGTGAGGAGTACGTAGACCCTGTCATCCCTCCCTCCTGCAGCAGGTGTGAAGGTATCTTATATTTGAGGTTTTCCAACATGTGATGACTCCTTCAGGAAAATATTGCCAAATATTTTTTCCACATGCTAACAAAGAGAGAGACAGGTTTTGATTTCGAAAAGGTTGAATGTTTTACAGCTTTGGAGTGCTGTACTAAAAGAGCCTTGAATGTAATGGATCAGGGACCCAGTATAAACCTCACCATTTAAATGACACACCCACATTCACAGAAGGGCTCATTGTAATTAGGATTTAGATTTTTCTTTAGAGCCCATGTTGAACTAATGCACTTGGCTCTGCAAGTGATGGTGCTGCTAATGTTGCTCTATTTCCAGCGAGGAGCACCGTGGTTACAGAAGGTGTTACTGTAAAGTGATATTAAGGCATCTCACGTTTTGATAAATTTATGCAATGTAATTTACTCTAGTTATTCAGTTGCATCCCCTAAAACACCCATTCATTATCAATATGAGCCAATTTCCTTTTTTTCTGGCAGAAAATTGTGGCAGCTTTATCCTACTGAACATTTCTTTGACCAGCTCTGGAACTGCTGGTAGTATCAGGGTGTAAAACACAACTGTGATTACAGAATACATTATTGTCCTAAATCAATATAATGTGAGCAACTGAAATTGTTTCATTTTCAGTCTATTAAAATATAAATGTGCTGAACTTTATGGTTATTTTTTGGTTTTCCTGAATTAGTATGCATTATATTGAGAGGTGTTTCTAATATTTTTGTCTACTCCCCTTTTATAGGTACACTAAAGATTTGGAAAATATTTAAGGCTGAAATAGGTGAAAATGGAAGAAGATTGTACTCCTACTACCTGTTTTGCAATTGAATTATTATATTATTATAGTAATTATTATATAATATCTCGAGTCTCTGGTCTTCATGGCCCTAGAATGTTCACTTGCATTCTGTCTGTAATTACAATGTTGCAGTGTAGCTTCTCACAGCCTCCGTCTACATTACATTACATCTACACGTCACTCAGAATCTACACACTTGAGAGCAATACGGGATTAAGTGGAAGAGTGAGAAAGTCATGAGTTACAAGCTTTTACATCTAAAATGTTGATTGCAACCTTTACTCTAACCCTAACTTCACCAGAGATTTTTTCCTTAATTCTAATTCTAACTGAAGAGTTTTATTTTATCATTACCTCCTCTGGTGACTATGTCTGCTGTCTGAACTTAAACTGTTCAAAGTGTTCACAGATATATATCTCTGGAAGCACTAACACTGACTGTCACGCACACACACACAAACACACACACACACACACACACACACACAGCAGCAGAGTGATACCATAGAGATGGAAGAGCCACTGGAGAGCAGAGCTCTCAGCTGGGGGTAGATGAAGGTATAATAATAATGGGTACACACTGTTATGCACTAGGTCTTTCCACAGCAGGTGATGCCAGCAAACTGATGTTATTGATTACTGAGGGAAAAAAGGATCATCTCTGTGAAGCTGGCTGTGAGCTTTAAGTAACAGAATGTTGTAGTATTTAGGCACAGCAGACTTTACACAAAACTTAACAGTGTACATCTGCTATTCAGTAACAGCAAATTATTATCCTCTCACTTAACCCTGTTTTTTAACTGTAACTTTGTGTGTTATAGTGAAAACAACCAGTTACATCAACGATATTACGAGTAACATGAAAACAGGATGTGTACCCTGCCAGTGTAAACCTCTCGGTCTTACCTTATCAAATGCAGGACAGGCTATCTATTGTAATGGCAAGATCCTCACACCACAAAACCAGCCCAGCACATCCAGTAAAGAATCTGATGCTGCTAGTGGAACCGATATCAACATGATATCTAATTTCACTGACACTAATTATCTGCTTAGTGGATCTATATTTTATGACATTACTTTGAAATAATAATTTTCAAGTACAAACTTAACACCATAGCTGATACAGTTTAATTTAGGGTTACTGTTAAATGATGGGTAAATGCCAAATAATCTTTTTGTGTTGGTTTTGCTCACTTCTGTCTAAAAGGTTGCTGTGGTCCAGCCCACACAGTTGCACATTTTTCTGCGCACTAGATGAGAGAACTAGATGATTTCTTTCTCCAAATTAGTATGAATTTTCCATGAGCCGAAGCTGGTTACAGACATGCACAAGCACAAGCCCCGCTCTCTCCATAGTTCAGCGCCAAGTAATGAAGCCCAATCTATGTCTCTATTATCTCAACTGGCCAGTGGCCAAGAAAATGAGAGCTAGAGAGAGAGAGAGTGGTGGCTGAACAGGATGCACTGAGGCTGTGTGTAAAATAAATTATCTCACAATCTTACTACATAATTATGGGAAATGTAACCCAATGTGCCACAATCACATTAATAATGTGAATCCCTTAATTTGAACAGAATCTGGTGTAGTAGCTTGAACAGTTTTGGTTTACAGTAAAGTGATGCCTTGCAGACATTCATTCAAATGACTCATGATAGGCTGACACTTGCTGGTTTTCCCCATGTGATTTTCCTGAATCAGATGTAGAGTAGGCTACCAGAAATGTATTACACTTATGCGGTTTTTCTGAAAGGATTAGAGCATAGGGTTTTTCATTTAGTTTTCAATATCACTTGAAACCACAATAGCTTGGCAGAAAGAAGCAGAAACTAAACTGTTGTCAAACCATCATAATCTATCCTTATATCCAGAGAAAACAGACATAACCTTTTGCAGTGTTTGCTGTATTAACAGGGGTGCTTAAAAGCTAATTAATAGGAAGAGAGAGGAAGTCACAAATAAACTATTGATTTCTACTTTGACTTTACAGAAACAGCATATATGATACAGAGAAAATCTACTGTGGCCTACTGCTACTACTACTATACAAGATATACTTGCTTCCTTTTGAATCTCAAAAATACTAAAACAATATCACACAGATAAATAGGCCCACACCCATAAAACCGAACTAAACCACAAACATATAGGCCTACATGAATATTCTAAGAATAGGCTATATGTTTCACCACGGGGTTGCGTCCCGCAGAGTGAGTAGAATTAATCTTTCGTCCGTAGAGAGAGAGATAGAGAGGGAGAGGTCCCAGTCCCATTTAATCGGATTAGGCGACTGTAGGTTAACAGGCTGTCTCTCTCCGCCCTACATGGGACACTCGTTTTATCTGCTGTAGCTCCACTTTTAGCTTAACCTGACTCGTATTTCCATCAGTGTACCCTGGAACCGGATAACTGTAACTACAATTCAACGTGGTTTCGTTTTGGTGGCGCGCGAAAAGAACACCTCACTTCGTGGAAGTTCACGGCTCAGATGGGCACTTCAATAGTTCTCCGAAGGTGACTGACGGGTAACTGCACGCGCAACATGCTTAACTAGTAGCACAGATCAATAAATTTGTGTCATTTAGGCTGGCGTAGGCGATGTGAGTGACTTTTTTAAAGTAGGCTACAGTCGTTTGATTCCGCTGTGGTCTGGAGAGACAACCAGTCCCATGCCCGCGCCCCGCGTGTCAGGCTGCACTCTACCCCGAGGACAGTGCCCTAGGCTCGGGGGTTAGATGGTGCTTATCACGGACGACAGGGATGGAGGAGGCGCTTCATCTGTCCGGGTCAAACAGCTCCAGCAGCAGCAAAAAGTCGGGGGAAACATCACCCTAGTCCACCCGACCATAGTCGAGGAGCCGCTGTCCAACTCTGACGAGGACTATCTGGGCTCGTGCGAGGAAGACGATGAAGAGGACGACGGAGGGGAGGAAGACCACGATGAATTCGAAGAAGTTGACTTTGAGGACTTGGAAGACTGTCGGAGCATCGTGTCGGACGACTCCTTCTACCCGCCGGATGATGTGTTCGCGGACTCTGAGCGCACCCCGTCTCCGGAGAGCCCGGAGCCGCTGTCTTTTTTCCGGGCGTGCTGCACCAACAACGCGGCTATCGTCCGGATTATGATACGGCATGGGGTGAAGGAGGAAGAGGTCAACGAGAAGGACAGGAACAACAGGGTATGAAGCACATCACAGGGCCTTTTTGAGGAACTCCTCACAAGTTGGTAATACTTTTTGTAGGCCGGTCCGCTTTGACACCACAAGTGTTACCACATGAAAACTTGGCTTGTTGGCCATCTCAAAGCAGACTAGTTTTAGGGTCAAGGTTTTAAGTGTTGCAGTAGCTGAGTTGGATCCAATTAAATAGTAGGGTATTTGTGGTTATATAATTTATAGACAAGTTACAGGTCAAGTATTATGTGGGCCAGCTCAGGGGCACTAAATCTTGAAGCCTCAGATTCAGTAGGTATTGCAGGCCTACCTCACTGAAAAATGAAGTTATTACACCAATATCTCAATAAGTCTGTAACTTAATTGCAATAATTAATTAATAATCTGATTCATAATCAATTAACAATTAAATATTTGTCTGATATTTATTGAAACTGAGATGTGGGTTGAATAGACTATTTCTTACCAGGTTGGCAGTTGGCTTGAAAATGCCACTTCATTATTTACTTCAGTTAAGAGTTTATTTTTATGAGCTTACACCTTTATCCTGAATCATACAAACCATGTGTTTGTGTGTGTGTGTGTGTGTGTGTGTTGACAGACCTCAGTTTTGCAAGAATGAGCAACCTCAAGCTCTATAAAAACACTGAAGTCCCTCATGGTTAGCAGAACACACAATCCTGTGTGTATGTGTGTGTGTGTGACAGTCTCTTACTGAGAGAGAGAGAGAGTGTGTGTGTGTGTGTGTGTGTGTGTGTGTGTGTGTGTGTGTGTGTGTGTGTGTGTGTGTGTGTGCAGGCACATTTATGCATATGTGAGTGTGCATCTGACTGCAGTTTCTCATTCTGGAATTGGCGTCCGTAGACAAACACATTATCTAGCAATGACATGATGACATTAGTGTGTGTAAGAGTAATTTGAACAGTCTTGTTAATGACCGAAGATGCATTTTTAAAACCATAAATTCCACAATAGGGAAGTAGCAGTGCCTGTCTGTTGAACAGTAGACATTTACCAAAATCAAACACTGATGTAATCATTTATACACAACTTCATTCCGTTAACTTGTGTAGATTATGTAGATTACATAAACACGTGTATTTTTTACTAAAGGTGCTTTGTCAAAAGGAAGCATATTTTATCTGAAATGTAATCAAAGTCTATATCGCTTCACTCCAGCCAAAGAACTGCAGCTCAGGGTAAAGAGATACATCCATAATGATGGAACACTAGACTTCTTTTCATTCTTCCAGACATTTCGCTAATAGTATCTGAATTAGCTGACAATGGGCCAGGGATTACATACCTTTTATTATGTATTGTTGTGACTCAGTGTACTTGGTACATCTTTAGCCATTTAAACCAGAAAAGAGTTGACAAAGCCCTTTTTTCTCATTACCAACACATGGTTTTATACCTTCACACATGGAATATAACTGTAGTATGTTTTACCATTGGCAACTAAAGAGCTCCAATAGAGAAGTTTGGAGTGCAGTGCCTTGTTCAGAGGCACCTTAATTGCAGTTGCTGAGGGAGAAAGCGTGTTATATTCATTTGCTGTGGCCACTTAAAATTTCCCAGCTGGTCTTTGTTTTCATACTACTGACCTTACATTACAAATCTTCATCTCTAACCTTGAGGCTACCCCAATCTCGCTTTGTGTTTTCTACTCTTTCACTTTTCTATATATCTCTCACCCCCTCTCCCTCATTATTTCTCTGTGTGTATGAAATAACTGATCATAGTCAGTAGGTCATAGGAAGGAAGAGTAGAAATAACATCTCTTCTATATGGCAAGCAGGATTATTTTGGGAAGCACCCAAAAACACATACTTGCATATTGTATGCTTGTGTATGTGTGTGTACTGGTGATGGACAGACAGTTATGTGTTTGCATAGATAGCCAGGATGTCTGTACTTTGCCATGCCCTGTGACCTCAGGGATGTGCCCATACCCAGACACAATACATGCTAGCAAACCCATCCATTGGCAACACATGTTGATCTGACTCTGTTAAGCTCATTAGTGCATGTGTGTGTGTGTATGTATGTGTTCAACATCCCGACATAGATGTCAACATCCTGATATAGCAGACAGCTTGATGATGTCATGTGCATAACAAAGGGTGTTACATCCCAGGCTTGGCAATTTCCCTTTTCTCTTATCAGCAGATTAAAGGGACCACTACAATTATTTGTTAATTTTGGAAGAAAAAGAAAACTACTGTAGAGCTGTGTCAAATTATATTTGGAGTATATGGAAATATAATATAGTAAGATTGATATACAGTTGCAATTATCTGTCTGTACAGAACTAGTTCAAATACATATCCCTTTTGCAGTGAAAGCTGACGAAACAGGCGGAATCGTTAAGACATTTAAATGTTAACTTTTATACGCCAGGCCAATCTAAAAAGAGTGGGCTTTATTAGAGGTCAGAGGTCAGGATCAGCTACAGCATGGCAGCCCAGAAGCTGGTAGGGATTCTGTGTTTGGCATAAAGGTACTTCAGCAAGGTGGGTGTTTGCCAACACGGGGGATTAACCCAGAGCCTGTGGTTAATGTTAGTTAAGGGATGTGGGTAACATAAGATGTAAGATGTGTGTGTTATGATATGTTGTGGCAAACAGGATTTTTTTTCATCAAAGCATCCACAAGGGTCTGTTTGGCTTTGTGGTTTAAAACCAACACCTAATTACATCACAACCATATGGTCCAGAAAGACGTTTCATGATAAAAATATAAGCAAAGATGTAACAATCCCTCTTGTGGAAAAAATATTTGCATCCTGGTGAGGATGTGAAGACATGCAGAGAGGGTAGAAAAACTAGTCAAATAGCCTGAAACAACATTGGCAAAATAATGTACCTGTGTGATAGGAAATACAAAGACAACAAATTGAGGACCTTTAGAAAAACGAGGGAACACAACCTATAGACCTGCACTGAACATTACAACCCTACATTTCTAGTAAATGTACCATGGTAACTTGAGAAGTTTTGAGTCTTATGAGAATGGGTGTCTAGCAAAATGTGTTTTGAGTGTCATAAACCATCAGTCACAACTTTTGTTATATTATTTATTCCAGAATGTTTCATATATCAGTTTCTTCTGGCAACTCTGACCCTGTTTACACCTAGATGTGTGTTCCCCTTCCAGTGAATTGAATAAGTTGTCATGCTCACATAAAAACCCATTGAATACACACATACTCACATACACACACACAGACAGAATCCAATCAACTTAAATGAGGACACACTGCCCCTTATCTCTCTCTCAAACGCACAAACATACACACACTCCGCCTCTTGAACACAATCAAATTTTCCAAATAGGGTGAGATCAGGTGATGAACCAGGACAGATACAGTATGTTACAGGCACCAGGCGACAAAGTCAACCGCAGTGTCTACCAGTGGCAAACAGGCAGAAAGTACAACTGACCAACACACAGATCAATCATCAGGCCAACAGGAAGGCAGACTAAATGAGGCACAGGCTGGGAGAGACAGAAACTGGCCACTGCAGATGGTAGCAACCACGATGCTGCTAGCAAATATAGATGAGTGGAAAAATCAAAGCGACAGTCATACACATCTGATTTGATGCAGCCATGTGAGCCCTCAGCTGCAGACAGAAAGACAGTTAACAGGGAGGCTATTGACAGAAACATGGCCCAGTACGTCCGTGTCAGTGCTTGTGG
The DNA here is from genome assembly GCF_021292245.1 of Micropterus dolomieu. Classification (NCBI taxonomy): domain Eukaryota; kingdom Metazoa; phylum Chordata; class Actinopteri; order Centrarchiformes; family Centrarchidae; genus Micropterus; species Micropterus dolomieu. The sequence continues at coordinate 31,923,515 of NC_060150.1, read as the reverse complement.
TGTATGTGATTGAGGGAGAACTAGTGTGTATTTGCCTGTGTATGTGTGTGTGTGTGCATGTTCTTGAACACAAAGACGTACTGTAAAATACCAAACCAATGCAACGTTTTATACTTGATTTATGCAGGCTGCAGAGATACAGATTTTCTGCCACTCAAATGATTTGCAGGATTTAGCCTTGACCAGTACTTGTTTGGAAAAGTAAAAAACACAGTTGGGGTTAAGTCCTTATTTAGGAAACAAGACGATAGTTAGTTAGTTTTATTGAAGAAGTCACATTGGGAAACCCATTAGGTAAGCAAGATCTTGGGAACTCTAGCGGTTGAAGGCCAATACTAGACATTGTGGAGAGATTTCACAGGTTTCTACTAGGTTAGGATGCTATCCTAGTTGTTTTTGCTCACATGATAATGCTGCTACAGTAGTTAGTAATTGTTATATATAATGTAATTATAGTAGTTATAATATTCATCACAAATTTTCAGCACTAGCAGAATGAGAAACATCACAGGGCAGAAATTGGCAGTTCACTGAGATAGAGCTAATATCTTATATAGTTCCTACCATTTTAAATCCTCTAGTAAGCAAAAACTGATTGACTATTGGTTACAAACTACTTACTGTATCCGTAAAGTTAATTATTCCAGATGTTCTTTCATTTCAGTACCAGCTAAAGTCAGTTAATTCATCATTAACTGACTTGAGACATTAATTAATTCATGTTTATCTAGAGATGGTATGTTACTAGTGCGACTTGTACTTTGGTCTGCTTTATGTGATTTGATTTAGATGGTAATTAATAGTTGAGAGTTGGTTGGGAGACCTGTATTTTATTTATTGTGTGTCTATAAGGAATTTTAAGGGCTACACTGGGCCTATTATAACAGCATTCTCACATTAACTGTAAATACACAGTCTCCCTCCCCCCTTCTCTCTGTTGTACTCTGACTGATACGGCTAAGCCTTTCTATTCCTAGCTTTGGATATTCCCCAGATTACTTTGTGAGTATGTGTGTGTGCTTGTGTCTTTGTCTTTGTGTCTGTGTCTGTGTACGTGTCCATATGGGCTAATAATAAGTTGACCAGAATTTGTGTGTGTGTCTGTGTTAAGACCAGAGTCCACTGACCTTGATTGCAAATGCAAGTTAAAGTTATTTAAAGTTCAACTGAAACTTAAACTTAATTTGTTATGATGTGTACTTAAAATTGTAATTTCCAAAAATACATTTTAATTTGATTTGTTTCTTATGCAGTATGCATCTCTGATATTGGTGCACTCCAGTGGACTGATAATGTTGGTACTTATTTTGTTATCTTTGAGAATTAGTTTATTATATCACTTCAATTTCTTATAATCAGGGTACTTTAATATACTGTAGTTTATAGACACTACTTGAACTATGTTAAGGTACTTTGTTGGTTGGTATAATTTTAGACAATCAGAACGTTGGCCATTAACACTACTGGACAACCTGGATCCTTTCTATAGACTAATCCATCCATCCATTATCGATGACTGCTTATCTGTGCAGGATTGCGGGGGGTGGGGGGGCGGAGCCAATCCCAGCTGACATTGCGCAAGAGGCAGGGTACACGCTGGACAGGTCTCCAGTCCATCACAGGGCTGACACATAGCCTAGAGACAAGCAACCATGCACACTGACAATCACACCTAACTGTGATTCAGAGCAAACACTAATTTAATCTTCGCGTTGCTTTCCTTGTGGGGGTTTTATCAATGGACTACTGCCGAGTGTTCACACATGATGCAAGATGCGAATAAACCCAACCACCAATTACTACAGGGGTATGAAACCAAAGTAAACATTTTGCTGTGATTGAATTGCAATAAATGGATCAAAATTATGCCGAAGTAACTACTACATGATTGTCGTACATATGAATTCATGATTTGTCGGGTCTGTCAGCAAGACAGCAATACACTTTGGACTTTGGATCGATCAGGGTGGTGCTATGCTAACTTGTTCACAGTAAAGTCCCAACGATAGCGGGAATCAAGTAACAGACACATATATTCTGAACTTACTTGGTAGTTCAACTAGGGATACACAATTTGGAGAAAAAGTCAAATTGTGATGACTGTGGGGTAATATTGCAATTGCGATTGCGATTCGATTATAATAGAACAAATGGTACTATATATCTACTTGCTTGATTATCAACAAATACTGACATTTTGAAATGTGTTTTTCTCAACTTGAACAAAGTTAAACGATAAACAATATTTATAACAATAACTAGTAAAAAAGATGTAAAACAGTACAAGGGGAGCGTGTTGCTCTCAGGAGGAGGAGGCTAGAAGCAGCAAATATTGGCACACTGGCATCCTTACTCTGGCTAAATCTGCATCTGTCCATTGCAGGGACTCTATCCACAAACTGGAGGAGAATCTAGTATACATGAATGTTTAGTATATTATTATACTAAACATTCGTGTATACTCTTTATAAAATAAAGAGTATAGCATAATGTTCAGTTAATAGTATTCTGTTAGTATAACGTGAATATGTTAATTACTATATTTATTATAATTTAATATAATAGTGTACTATTCTACCACTAGTTTAATAAATAGCCTACAGTTACAGCAGTTTCATTTCTGGGGATTGCTTTTTTTTTTATTTAATCCTTGTGTAGGAAAAAGGCTTTACATTGGTCTCTAATTTGTTATGCTAAGTACTAACTTGTCAATAATCATATTGTTCAACAATGTAAAGTTTGCTGTAGTACGTCAGACCTTTTTTAATGTACCACCTCATCGAGGCTGTGATTGGTCGGTTGACGAAAAGAGAGCCTGATAAGCACGTTGGTTCTGTGAAAAGTTAAACAACAAAAGGCACCGATACAGCTAACGTTAAATGGCCAGCAAGTCAAACCCAAACCTTCCTATCTTCTCCCTGTTTTCTTCTGTGTCGCTCTGTCTCTTGGTGCTCCGGTGACGAGTCCAACTACGTTTTGAACAGTTAGCGGCGGGGCGAGACAAACTGCTCGTAAATCATTTTTCTCAATGCACGTAGACTTATCTGTTTTTAGGGGCACATACGAGAGCCCGGTAAGGGCGTGAATAATGAGCAGACTGCACAAAGAGAAGAGAGCGTCTCACACACTTTTTTTTTATTAAATCGCACACTTTTTGCGGTTATGTAATCGTACATGATGACATCGCGATTGTGATTAGATTAGATTGATTGTACAGCATTAAATTTAAACTTCCTCGCTTACTTTTCTTAAAGCCATGTCCATGTTTTCATATAAGTATAAAGTAGTAGTATCACAGAGCTCTGGTTCTCAGAGCCCACTGACGCTTACAACAGGAGAAGTGGGAAAGACAACAGCTCGCTGCTGAGAAGCGCCAGTGAAGACAAATCAATGTTTTAATCCCAAAAATAAAATTTAAAAGTTAATTTATTAAAAGCAATTTAATACAAGATTCTGTATCTCCGCTCTGCCTGGTGGTGACGTCCGGACAATCTCAACTTGCGCAAATCCTTTCGCATCGCAGCCAGCGCATCTTCTGCACTTCGCGTTTGGTCTGAAAGCACAGTAAGGGCAATTCAGAGTCACCACCAATTAGCCTACCTTTGGACAGTGGGAGGAAGCTGGAGCACCTGCAGAGAACCCATGCAGGCACAGGGAGAACATGCAAACTTCTCACAGAAAGGCCTGAGACGACCAAGACCTTCTTGCTGTGAGGCCACAGTGCTAACCACTGGATCACCACACCTGTCCTCTATAGCACTAAAGCAGGAAAAAAGCCTAATGCGGAACAAAAATGAAATACTTGTGATAAGTCATGTCCATTGAAATTTCTTTTAATGGAATACAAACATGCCAGCAAAATGGATCCTCCCAAATGTTGAAAGGGGCAGACAGCCTAAACTGCTGGATAAAAAATACATTGTACCCACATTTATTGGCCATATAAATGCAAAAAAATAAAGATGTTGCTAATTGCATGTGTTACATTTAAGGTATCTTAAATCAGAAGAGCATGTTACAGTGTCATTTTGGCTTCAAACATAGCATATAGGCTACTTCTTTTACAAGCTATTATAAAAGAAAAGGAAAAGACAAACTTTACATCAAGTAACGAAATTTAAAATTGCAGTAGTCTGCATCTTTATATGACCTACATGCAAAAATACATAATTCTCCCAGAAACTAGGATTTGAAACTCTGTCATGCTCAGTCTGACTTTGCATTTCACGCACTGCACACACACTCATCCACCCCCGGAAGAAGCCTCTTGATTGTTTCAGGGTTGTTGAGCTACGTGGTAGTGTTGTTATTTTTAGCTCTTTAGCCTTAGTGTTACTCATTCAGTGGGCAATATTGTGGAGCACATGATTGCCTTTTCTCGATTAATTTGTGTCTCTGTAATTGTATTCTGTGTGTGCATTTCACTGGTGCTCTTCTCTCAGATTCTTCAGTCACGAGCATCGCCAGCAGCCACTGCTAAAGTGCATCAGAGCCCAGTGGATGTAACAAACATCAGTGTGTATCATAGGCATGTGCTGAGTAGAAAACTAGAGCCTGGGAGAAAAAGGTAAAATAAAAACAGAAGTTCAATACTCTTGAGAGTTTTTGAGCGTGTGTGAGAAAGGTTCACAGAGAAAATAGGACATTGTCAGACGACTGAGATTGCTCCAGACATGCTGCAGGGCATGCTGCTGAAGTATATTGCAGCAAGGCTGGAGGGTTGCCAAGAATGTATGTGTGTGTGTGTGTGTGTGTGTGTGTGTGTGTGTGTGTGTGGGAGAGAGAGAGAGAGAGTGAGGGAGACACAGACACGGCCTACATGTATGGGACTAACCAGACAAAGCAATCTGGAGCTGTGCCTATGTATGTGAACTTCTTCCACAAAATCCACCAGTTACTCCACAGGACCTCTCTCCACCTTTTCCCCTTAAAACTCTCTGGGCTGACAACACTAATATGACTACATCACCAGCTTTAGTTCACACATGTACTGTAAATGCTGCAAGGCATCATTTTAACTGAGCCTGTGCTGTGGACTAAAACAAAATCTTAGTTGCCATATTTTAAATAAAAAGAAACTATGTGTTCAGTCTGATTATAGGATTTATCAGACCATCACATGTTTTGGGAGTATAGTCTTGATGCTGGGTAAATTATGCATAATTAAAACATTATGCAACCTGAGAAATTTGTAGACATTTTGCATGGAGATTTTAGATTTTGACTTGGACTTCAGTGTCGATATTGTTTAGAATTCAGTATGTGGATATAACTCTATCCTTTCATACACCACGTCAGTCAGTATAATGTGTGTGTGTGTGGGTAGTAGGTATACGGGGGAAGTTGGCACACACTCAAGCAAGTTTTCTATAAACCTTCAAGCCCTCTCTGTACCAATCTTCTGTCATTATTATATTTATTCATTTCAGCGAGACAGTGACTTTTCACATCCATACCAGAGTTTGAAAGAATAATTTACTGGAGTAACACAGTGTCCTTGGGAACCAAGACTAAAAACGTATCACACCAAGTGCTGCAAAGCATTGAGTAGATTTCGTGAGTGCTCTGAAGAGAACATCATGTCACAGAAGCAGGTTCACAAATCAAGTCTGCTCAATGAGGAAAATCAAATGTGGAACAAATTATAACAACCTATTTAAACACTGTAACACTTCACTTATGCCAGCAAAGTTTGAATTTATTTCTTAAGTCTGATTTTTAACTCTTCGTGGCACAGATCTGATATTCACATGGCATTAAATATGTACAAACAAGTTTGATCTGTTCTGCAGTTGAACTATTTTTATTTTTTTTCACAGCAGCTGGGAGCACCATGTGTGCTGGTATACATGTACTTGTACTTGAACATGTACTTTCATCATCATTAATAGGAAAACTCTTCACACTCTGTTAGGTACTCTCAGCAGTCACCTGTAGCAGAATATATAAATATTTGTCTTGCCACTGATGCATGCACTGTCTGCGTGTGTTTTGACATGGAGTAGGTCTGACTGGTTGACCTTTCCAGCACACCTGGCTTTCATTAAGCACCAATGAAGTATCCCTGTAGGGTCTGCTACCCTGCCAATAGGTCGTTATGAACAACATGTTTTTATTTGTTTTTATTTGTTGTTTTTTTGCAATAGCTCCGGCTATTCTGCATTCTGCATTGAGCCTGCATGAAATACAGTAATACATACCCAGAAATTGTTTCATGACTTTAACCAGTTGAACACCAAGAATATCATGTATTTTACATCTTACATTGATGTAAATGCAGTACATGTAATTTTTATGCCTTTGATGGAGCAAAACAAAAGGCGCCTGTGACGACAAAAAGAAGACACGGTATTATTGCACTGAGAAATGAAAAATTCCTTATGCTTTATGGAATCATCAGGAAATCGAAAAACCAAAGAAAGAAAATGACAGAACTACTATACTGAATATTAAAAACAGATGATTCTAACATCAGCTATCAACGGATAACTATGCAATTTTTTGTCTCCTACATGTGTCTGAGATCTAAGCAATTTCTTGTCAGAATTGGATTATTTCCAAAAAAATTATTAATTTATCTCATCACATTAATCAGATTCATTCTCATCAGCATTTATCTATCAATGAAACGCAATCGTAACAGAAACTTATAAATACACTGTGTATATGATATGCGAATTGAGAACTCTGTGTTCCTAAATTCTACTCCCTCCACCCCTTCTCTTTTCTCTCTCTGGTGTTAAACTTGTTTGTCTTGGCTGATGAAGTGTGTACCTTCCGGAAAGTACCCTACTTTTACAGGAGTTTTCCAGGACTCACATACTCCCAAACTCACATAAACTCACAATCATCCACATCCACATAAAAGCATTCTTGTCCTGGCATGAACACACACTGAGGCGCACAAACATGTATACACAAAGGTACACAACAACATCAGATGGGGAGATGTGTAGGGGTAAATCTATGTCAATATCATACATATCATAGATATATATATATTTACCCTCCAGACTTTATTTGATCAAGAATTAAAAAAAAGAAAAGAAAGGTATATGCCTGTTTTGTTGACTTCCAAAAACCCTTTGATTCCATCTGGCACAGGGAGCTTTTCTATAGGCTACTTGAAAGTGGCATTGGGGGAAAAATATATGATTTTATTAAGAACATGTATACAAAAGTGAATGTGCCATAAAGATTGGAAACAAACAAACAGCGTTCTTCTCCCAGGGCCAAGGAGTGAGGCAGGGATGCAGTCTCAGTCCAATTATCTTCTATCAATCATCATCTATCTATCAATGAATTAGTGAACCAAGTAGCGCGTTCCACGGCACCTGGCCTCACCCTGAACGACACAGAGATCAGAGGTCTTCTGTATACAGATGACTTAGTGTTGCTTTCACCTACTAAAGAAGATTTGCAGCAGCACCTTAATCTCCTGCAGAGATTGTGTCAGACCTGGGCCCTGACAATAAACACAGCAAAGAGTAAGATAATGATCTTTTAGAAACAATACAGAAATAAGGTTACACACAATTTCTATTTATACACTACTAAATTGCAACATTCAAAAAACTACACTTACCTTGGCCTCAACATTACATACACAGGAAACCTCAACATGGGTATGAAAGATCTTAGGGACAAAGCAAGGAAAGCTTTCTATGCAATAAAAAGAAAATCTATATTCCAATTGAAATCTGGCTTCAAATTTTCCAATTTGTACTAGAACTAATTATTCTATATGGCAGCGAACTAAATAATGAATTTGATAAATGGGACAAAACAATCACACAGAGTTCTGTGATCATCCTGCAGGTGCAGAGAAAAACACCAAATAATCTATGCAGAGCAGAGCTCGGCCAATTATCTTATCTTATTAAAAATACAGAAAAGATCAATTAAATTTTACAATCACTTAAAATCAGTTAACCCCCAGACATACCATCACAAAGCCCTAACATGCCAGAGAACAGCCCCCTCAGCCAGCTAGTCCTGAGGCTCTCTGCAGTAACATGTCCCCAACAGCCTCAGGACAGCAACACCAACTCAAGCAGACCAAACCAAATTATCAAAAAGCAAAAAGAAAAATATATTGAATACTGGAAAGAAACCACCAAAACACAAAGTAAATTACAATGTTATCTGACCATAAAAAGACAATTCACACTGGCAAATTAGCTGAGCACAATAAAATGTCCTAAACAAAGAAAAATGTTACACAACATACACACTGAGTGAACACAGCCTGGCCATAGAAAAGGGTCGACACAGACAGAGCTGGCTACCAGAAGAGGAGAGACTCTGCTCCCAGTGAGACAGTGGACAGGTAGAGACAGAGCTGCACTTTCTAACCTCATGCCCTAAATAGAAAACATTAAGAGAAAAACACTTCGCAAACATTTTTAAATTATACCCCAAATTCAAATTTCTATCACACACAGAAACTGCCCTATTTACTGGGAGAAATGCCATAATGCCAAATCATTGCAGCAAAGTTTATCTCCTCATGCCGTGAACTGAGGACAACTCAGACTAGACTCATAAATATATTAAATAATTGTTCTATAAATTTTTAAATTTCACATTTGATACTGATTTTTTATTTATTTTATTTATTTTTTTTTACACATACACACGTTTACTGTTTTATTTATTTATTTTATTTTAATTTTTAATATATGTATTTTTAACACACACTTGTTTTATTTATTTATTTATTTTTTGATTAACCATATGAATTATTTTTAATATTTATTTTTACTTTATTTTATATTTCCTATATTTTAAATTTTTTTAACACACACAAACACACTTACTGTTTTATTTACTTATTTAATGAAATGTATGAAATTCATTGTTCTTTTGTAATTTATCTGTAGCTTTGACAATATTGTTGTTAAACATTCATGCCAATAAAGCTGAATTGAATTGTATTGATAGGCTATTACTCGTGACTTGTAACCAATCAGCTAGTAGAGCCAAAGGAGTGCATTTTTTTTATTAATTAATTATATCAGCTATCTGTTTAAAATGACCGATGCAGATTATTGGAAAAATGCTGAATATCGGCCACGATAATTGGCCAGGCCGATTATTGGTCAACCCCTACAAAGAACGTCTAACTTGTAATTTCAATCTCAGCATTCAAGTGTCAGATCTCTGTTTGCGGATCACAGTGTATTTGTGGCTCACTTCCTATTTGTCTACAAATAATTTTGACACTAGTTAGTAGAATGTGACAATGATCCACAAATGTGGGCAATCAGGAGTTTTGCTTGCTATGTGATGTCACACCTTCTCAATAAGCCTTTCAAAATAAGAGGTGAAATGTATCATAACGTGTACATCATCAACTCGAGTTCTGGTTCGGATTTAAGGGGTTCTCGTGGTTAATAATTATTTACTGAAATGCAGCGGTAATGGAAAAATGATGTTTTAATAGTCAATATTTATTACAGATTGTTTTTCTAGGGGGAAGATGCACAAGCTAGGTGGCATAATGAGTGAGGTAGGGCCTGATTTTCCTTATGTTGTATAGAGAAAAGCGGCATGACCGAGAGATGGCGCCATCATGGTCTGAAAAGGACAGCTGGTCATCAATCATGACACCCAAGCTTCTCACCACCCTGGTTGGAGTGATGGTAGAGGAGTGAATTTGTTGTTTGATGTTATGGTGGATAGATTGCTTGGCTAGAATGACCAAGAGTTCAGTCTTAGAGAGGTTTAGTTGAAGGTGGCAAGCCTTCATCCATGCAGATATATCCAAGAGACAGTCCATGATCCGCGACGAGACGGTGGGGTCGTCTGGCGGGAAATGATTGTTATTACCGTCTGTATATTGCGTAGTATTCCCCATTGTTAGTGTGCTTGGTTTTTGAGATTCATTATTTTATGCCATGAAGAGTTTGTTTGAAGACTTTGAATTTATTTGTAGATCGTCTTTTGTGTTTACAAATTGTACATAAATATATATTTATGACTCATAGCTTTTGCATTTACAATAATATTGACATCAGTTTACCCCCGTAGAGACAGCTTATTTTTACTTTACTTTTTACTGTTCAGTTCTCAATGAAAAGACAACAGATGTCATATTTATTCAGGGATATCAGTTTTGAAAGATGCCTTAAGATCCCCTGGTCGCATTTTTCTTCCTACTACTTCCTACATGTCAGCACTTTACTGCAGTTTTGCTTCACCTCTTGTGGCAATTTTTTTTTCTCTGAACATTTTTGCTGATCCTAAACATAAGCCTCTCTCCCTTTCCCTCATCTTTTAACTCCTCTATCTCCTCTTCTGTCACTTTCTGTCTCAGATAGGGCTGTTGGTTGCGTGTTACCAAGGTTATGTGGACGTCGTCATAGCGCTGTCTCAGTGTCCGTATCTGGATGTCAACTGGCAGGACAGTGAGGGAAACACAGCTCTCATCACTGCAGCTCAAGCAGGTAACACACACACACACACACACACACACACACACACACACACAAACAAAAACTTGCAGTACCTTACTAGCTTTTTGAAAGATGAAGTTGTGAGTGTGTTGCGTGAAAGCGAATGAGGACCAGACAGCCAGTATGGATGTGTATCTTGCCTGTCCAAAATATTGAAGTACAATGATATGATATACAAGTGTGAATGAGCATTTAGCAGCTCTTATCCAAGCCAACGATATGATTACAGACTGCGTTTTGTGACCTACAGTATCTAATGTCCGTCCTTTTGTTCCTCAAGGCCACATAACAATCACCAACTATCTTCTTAACTACTACTCTGGGTTGGACATTGAGAGGAGGAACTGCCATGGCTTCACCGCTCTGATGAAAGCTGCCATGCAGGGCAGGGTGGAATGTGTGCGCTCGCTCATGATGGCAGGTGAGGAGAATGTGTCTAATTATACTAAATGTACAAAACTCTGTAGCAATCAGAAAGGAGTAAATTACACAATTGACTCAGTATCAGAAATGTGTCGCTTATATCTGGATTTTACAAATGACCTGGACTTTTTTTTGGCAGATTTTAATGATTAAAACCACAAAAGATGTTGTTTTTTTCTGCCATTACGCTGCCAATAGGGCAGATTTTCTGAAAATTGGTGGACAGATGGGCGGTTTTGGCAGTGATCCAGATTGGTGTTATTACATTACATTGTTCTCTTTTTAGCCATAACATTACCTGTGAAGCTAATCGAGAGATTTGATGCCAGTTCATTAAGTCAGGGGGTTAATTTTAATGACAGCAGTGTCATGAACGCAGATGTTTAAATCTTCAGTCATTTCTTTGCCCTCCTCTTCACTTCTGAGTATATGTAACTCTTTCCACCTTCTTATCTTTTAACCCATACCTTTGTGCATCTACCTTCTGCTATTTCCTTTCATTGACATTTCTAACCTTCTTCGTGGTGTCCATCAGGAGCTGCTCTGAATGCCAGGGACTTTGGCCGCAACTTGACTGCCAGGGAGTGGGCCTTTTTTACGGGCCGTTATGAAACTGCCTGGGTGATGACTCGCTTGATGGAGCGGCCCTGCGCCAGCCAGTACAGTGACACGTACAGGTAAAAATATCTCATCACTGTCTGTCATGGGCAATTATCTTATATACCTATATCCAAAGAAATTATGCTTTCCATCACTGGATAGCATTATCTTCAAAACTGTATTCCAAGGGAGGGAGATGGAAGGCAGGCATATTTTCATGTATAAACTAAATATTTCTGACTAGTTTTCAGGGCAACTGCAATATTAATGCTAAGTTATTAAGAGGTGCTGCCAAGTGTAGTTATGAGCAATTTTGCATGTCCTTTTCTCTGACTCTTCACTTGGACAACCCCACAACTCAGCATCCTGATGAGCTGTTTGATGAATGCAGGTTTCTTAGAAAACAAATAATCCTGACTTGCATTCTAGGTATGTAGTTATTTATAAGTTATCTCCTCATCAGTGTTTCTGGACAGGTATTGCATGTTGGCGATTTGCTGAAAGACATGGGGATTTAGACATGCAACACAAGGTCAAAAAAAGCATAAATATAAGGAAGGTCAGAGCAATTGGCCATAGATTCATTGGAAAGGGAGGAGAATATAAGTCGTTCAATATTATGCATGCATTAAGCAACAGAAACATAACACAAAAGTGGCCTTAAGAGAGGCTATGACTTACTTTATGCTGTTGAAGAGTAAACCCTACAGTGCCTAGGTGCAGTGAATTTATTTTAGATTTGCTCTTCCAGTCTAGAGTGGCCCCCACTGGCATCATTGGTGGCCAAAGCCCAGGAGCCCCGTGGCTGTCTGAAGCGCCTGTCGGACACCGTGCGGAACATCTTCAACATCGCGAATGTCACTAACCCTGAGGAGGAAGGTGTCATTGATCACATGGTTTCTATTACAACTGCGATGAGGAGCCCTTTTATTGCTGTGGCATGCCATACAGTGAGTTATTAAGCTCTGGATCATGTTTACTGTTCGTGACCCATTTTGCAAATGTAAGCTGAGATAAGGTGAAGCAGTGAGTATACTGGCAACTTGCTCTGTGGGATAGTTTTAAGTCTATAAAGTTGCTCTTGTCTGCATTATTCCTGTTGGTGTGTGCACAAACTCAGCATAGTTGGAGATATCAGGGCTCATTCTTATCTTCTTGTACAATGTGGAAATCACTGTCCACAGACTTGAAATTTGACTGAACAGTCGATATTTGTGTTTTTGCATCAGTTTGCAAATTACATAAAAATATATAAAGTGGTTCCATCAGTGCAGTTTTATATATGTATATATAATTGCAAAAAAACTAATGATAATATTGTGATAATAATGCTATTAGAGGATAGACCTGACACGGTGGTCCAGTGGATGGCACTGTGGCCTCACAGCAAGAATGTCGTGGGTTCAAACCCCGGTCTGTGTGGCGTTTGCATGTTCTCCCCGTGTCTGTGTGGGTTTCCTCTGGGTGCTCTCGTTTCCCCCACCATCAAAAACATGTTAGGTACTGCAGTCAGTGCCACTGACTAAACACTGATATATACATCTGGAGTTGGTCCCCGGGCGCTGCACAGTGGCTGCCCACTGGTCCCTTGAGGGATGGGATAAATGCAGATAATGAATTTCACAACATGTATGTGACAATAAAGGTCTATTCTATCTATTTTTTATTTTATCATCAAATTATCTGCTTCTTCATGGGATTTGTTCCCCATAATTAAAGATATAATAAATGCCAGCCTTATCTGATAAGCAGGTTATTCATGCAAGATTACCAGTACTGCAGTACTGCAAACAAAAGGGAGACTGAGCACTGCTTTCTGTTAATAACACAGCAAGAAGTCTATTATTATCACTAGTATTGCTACTGCAGAGCTATTAATATTACACTGCTCATATTATAAATAGTAATACCAATCAGAGACTGTTTTGTTTCAGGTGTGTCCCGACAGTCCCCCAAGTGTGGGCAAACGCCGCTTTGCAGTTCCTGAGATCATCCGCCAGCAGCGCGCCAAGGAGCTCCGCTCCGTCAACCCTGACAGGGTGCACAGCCATCTCAAACTCTTTCAGAACTCCCGGGTCACACTGGTGGCCAAGAACTCAGTAGACCGCAGGGCCAGCCTTCAGGCCCAGAGCCTGGGGCCTCGAAACAGGAGCTCCAGCCTGGGCATCGTGTCTTATAACGAATCCCTGGAGTTGCGGAGAACCAGCCTGTTGCCCATGCACATGGTGCTGAGGAGGAGCAGCGTCAGGCCAGGGTACAGCATCCCCAAAGTGAGGGTGTCCAAGGCCCCCACACCCACTTATGAACCAGAAAAGATCCGGAGGAAGAGCAGTGCCAAAGACGGAGGGGGGCACCTACTGCAGATACCAAAGTGGCGGTACAAGGAGCTAAAAGAAGAAAGGAAGAAAGCCGAGGAGGCCGAGAGGAGGAGGCTGGAGGCTGTAACCAAGAGACACCTTTCTGCTGGAAAAAGGAAATAATGTTATTGCCTCAGAGGATAGAATGGACACTACCCCAAAAAGACGCAAAATCTGGACAGACCATAAAGTTGGACAGATTTGGCTTGAATGTCTTTCTATATTATTTGTGCTCAGGGTGAGCCTATAATTACCAGATGCATTGCTCAAAGAGGTCAGAAGGGGATGCCGGCTGGCCTCTTAAAAATGGTAGCCGGAGCTTTAACAGCATGTGTATGATGCTTAGTGTCCTTTATGATGTCAAACAGTGAATACCCAGGAGGTTTGATACTTGAAATGTTTTTTAGCTAACTTATTTTTCATATTTATTGCTTTTTAATGGACGGCCAAGTCTATATTTTGTTATGCGTTGGGTGCTCTATACTGCAGTGTTTGTGTAGTATGTTGCACCGTATTGGAGCAGAAAACACACATTCTTTCAGAACTGTAACCACAGCAGAAATGTGTTCATCCTTCTACCAAAAAAATTGGAAGCATTTTATTAAAGATGTTATGGAATAATGTCTTTACCAGATTCAGTCGAGAATACTAATGGGCATGTCATATTGACTGAGAAGGCTAAACACAAGCTTATATAGAATCTAATAGCATTTGACAGCAGTTTTTAGATGCTTTTTGTTTTGCTTTATAATGAGAAAACCCTTGAATGTATTTTGCATATATATTTTATGATTTTATCTTTTTGATGACAAACTTTTTATTTTTTAATTCCATATGGACTTTTTCCACATAGCCTACTGACATACAAAGAACTATGTTTTATAGTCTTGATGTTCGAGACCAAGAATGAAATGTTTAGCACTATTGTGATGTAACACTTAAATCTCACCATGTGGGATGAATATTCAAACTCTTCCCAAATTTTTGGATTAAAAAACCACATTACACTGGATCTAATAGTGATACACTAACATGCAGCGAATGAGACTCTTATGCAACAAATGAGACTCAGACTAAGATGTGTGAGTTTGGTGTATACAGGGTATGGATGATGTGGACAAAATAAACACTTCTGTTAACAGTGACTGATTGAGCCAAATATTGCTGCTTTATTTGCTGTTCAAATGTTGTGTTGAAAAATTAATAAGAAAATGCTGGGGTATTTATTTTTGCTCTTCTTGATTTTCATAAAATATCTTAGCATTTGGAGGGCATGCATTTCAACCAGGAACTGTAGAAAAAAAAGAGACTGACAGTAACCAGGGTGAGCCTTGGTCGAGTTGAATTGAAGTGATAATCCCTAACATACAGCCCCTCTGGTATAAACAGCCAACCCATTATAGAGCAAGAGGTCAGCTGCCTGTTTTAACATTAGAACAGTGAAAATAATAGGGCAAAAAATAGCTGTGAGTTTAAACACGCAGAGCCACGGGGAGAGCAGTGATATAACAATGTCGGGATTTCTGAGAGCACAATTTCACGGTCCTAACTCCTCATGGCGATTGCAGCTTAAGTGCCATCCAAGAGTGTGTGTCTAATATACATGGTGATGAGTTGCTAAGGGGTTACAAGGGGTGCTGCGCAGCCAAATCATTTCTTCAAATAAACTTCATTGACTGCAGAGTGGCAGTCTGCTTAGATACCGCCCAGAGGAAGCCATTTGAACACGACAAAAGATGAGCTAACTGCACATTCACTGAACTCTGCACTTAGCAAACTGCAAGTGCAGGATTTACATATTTGTCAATAACGTAAGGTCTACTGTGTGTAGTTTGAGAGCATTTTCATAAGGTTTCTACAGCCTGTTTCTTGGCAATAGGCCTACAGAATGAAGCTCAGATACCTTTAGATACATCACATGCTCATGTTTATGACAGGCTTTTGAATTCTGGTCAGGACTGTTATTTGTGCATACTGTGTTTGTGTTTGTTTTCATCTTTTGCAATTTGACTCATACATAGTGTGAAGTAAATGAACTACGTGTGTGCATGCGTGTGTGTGTGTGGGGTGGTGGGGGTACAAAACCTATTAGCCACGAATGCATCAGGTAATATTTAGGTCATTGTTGTAGCTCAAACAGCTGTTGGCTTACATTGTAACCTGAGATTATGAATCGCTTGGTCAGCGATTCCCCATCGCGCCCCCCTCCCCCACCCCGACCCAAATCCCTCATAGATGTTCACAAGTGGCCAAGTAAACAGGGCACTATCCACTGATAGTATGACAGCTATTATGTCACAATGTGATGCTACAGCCTGGGATTTAGACAGTATGACCCGATTCTAGATCAGCACTCAATGAGTGCTTCTGTCAAACCTGTGAATTTGGGGGAAATCCCGAATCCTTAGTTGGGGCCCTCTGCTGGTTGGTTTTAGTACAACACTTATAATGATAATCCTCCATCCACACATTTTCAGTGTTCATGAGCAAATGGTCTCTGTCTGGCTACTGCATTCCAAAGATGACGTTTGATGTTTAGTAATCAGCAGAGGTGGAAGAAGTGTTAAGATCTTTCACTTAAAAGTAGTTATAACACAGTGTAAAAATACTGTTACAAATAAAAGTGCTGCATTTAAAATATACAAAAGTCCATGTATTAGCATCAAAACATCAAATGGCAAAAGTGTTCATTATGCAAAATGGCTTATTTCAAGAAAATCACTGGATTATAATGTCGCAGGTGGCGCTAATTTCAGCTACTTTATATGCTTCTTGGTAGCTTCATCTATAATAATATGTCATAATTTATTAGATGATTAATATTTTGAATAAAAAATCTGAATCTGCAAAGTAACTAGTGACTAAAGCTGTCAAATAAATGTAGTGGTACAACATTTGCCTCCAAAATGTAGCTCACAAAATGGAAATACCCAAGTAAAGTACTAGTACCTCAAAATTCTACTTGAGTAAATGTACTTACATTTCACCACTGGTAATCGGCAGCGATCCCTGTAAGATTTTCATTTGAATGTGACCTTCTTTTATACACTCCCTGCACAAAATTATGACATTATGAAGTATTAATAATACCATCATTTTTAATTAATGTTAATAATGCCTAATAATGAAATCATGTATAATGTAACAACTGAAGTATTGCATTATTGTTACATTCCTTAAATAATAACAAGCAGCAATGATGATGTTTTACAATTTTAGATTAAGATGTAATATTGCATCATGTGGCAGTTATTACATTTTCACTACATATACTTGTCAAATCTTAATTATATTATAATATGAATTATCTTAAAAAATGTACTATATATGCCATACAATAAGCAATAATTAAGGCAAAGCAATATCTGTGTGGCTGTATACACACACACACACACACACACATACATATATATATATATATATATTTATTTATCGAATGATTTAATTCCTGGCTGGCTAGTGAACCACATGTGAGGCTTTATTTCCAAATAATACATGATAATAAGATCCCTATGGTCCCAAAGACTTTCTCTATATTTTTTCTAGCAAGAACTAAATGTAATCTATTCCAGCACTCAAAGTGTAAGAGCTATATCATTTTTATTTCTTTTTAGTATTCTTTGAAATGTGATGCAATCAAGCATAAAGTAGGTCCCTCTTAATGAATTCCATTTCTGAAAAGTATGAATAAATGAAAATATCTCACAATTAAATCAGCATCAGAATGATCTACAATGTGTGAACTGAAAATGAACTTCAAGTGGCGATGCCCTCACTGGTAAAAAGCGAGGAAAACTTGGCAAAGAGCAGCACTTGAATACACACAAAAAAAGTTTCTCAGGAGTTTTGATAAGATTGAGCTTGATTTAAAAAAAAAAAACAGGTCCTGCGTTACCTTATCTGTTGTCAGCAGTAACACTGCAAAAAATAGTTTGGTTTAACATTAAATTGTGTCAAGGTGCTGTTTGAGGAGTCCTGTTCATGCTATGTTGTGATGTTTTTTCATTGTAGCCTTGCTGCCATCTCAAAATGACCATGACCACACCCCAAAAGGCCCGGACATAAATGACCGAAATACCTTTTCCTCTCAGTGTTGCCTGTTGACTGAGTAAACCGCAGCATCAGTGGAAGGTTTTCAAGGTGGCTGTGACACAGAAATGACCAGTCTAAACTAGCTGAAGCCAGTTTGAATGTTCCTGAGGACCACATGGCCAGCTGGTCGTGTATACTCAAGGCTAACGTAATACAGTGCCTAAAAGAGAAGGACTTGGCGTTAAGGGTAAAGTGCCTTCAACTGTAACCTTGATTGTTTTTATGGTGCTGGAAGGAAAACTAAAAAAAGCATGTTTTGGACAAAGACAGATAACTTCCTTTGCCTGCTGACATGTTTGCTGGAAGCTGGCCGTTTCGGATATCCCCCCCTACACACCTTTAATATTTAATAGACCATTCTTTATCTACAGTGGGTACGGAAAGTATTCAGACCCCTTTAAATTTTTCACTCTTTGTTTCATTGCAGCCATTTTCCAAAAATCAAAAAAGTTCATTTTATTTCTCAGTAATGTACACTCAGCACCCCATCTTGACAGAAAAAAACAGAAATGTAGAAATTTTTGCAAATTTATTAAAAAAGAAAAACTGAAATATCACATGGTCATAAGTATTCAGACCCTTTGCTCAGTATTTAATAGAAGCACCCTTTTGATCTAATACAGCCATGAGTTGTTTTGGGAAAGATGCAACAAGTTTTTCACATCTGGATTTGGGTATCCTCTGCCATTCCTCCTTGCAGATCCTCTCCAGTTCTGTCAGGTTGGATGGTAAACGTTGGTGGACAGCCATTTTCAGGTCTCTCCAGAGATGCTCAATTGGGTTTAAGTCAGGGCTCTGGCTGGGCCATTCAAGAACAGCCACGGAGTTGTTGTGGCCACTCCTTCGTTATTTTAGCGGTGCGCTTAGGGTCATTGTCTTGTTGGAAGGTAAACCTTCGGCCCAGTCTGAGGTCCAGAGCACTCTGGAAAAGGTTTTCGTCCAGGA
>NC_060150.1:31895487-31904541 GCF_021292245.1 Micropterus dolomieu | reverse complement strand
GTAAGGTCTTATATAGACAGGTGTGTGGCTTTCCTAATCAAGTCCAATCAGTATAATCAAACACAGCTGGACTCAAATGAAGGTGTAGAACCATCTCAAGGATGATCAGAAGAAATAGACAGCACCTGAGTTAAATATGAGTGTCACGGCAAAGGGTCTGAATACTTATGACCATGTGATATTTCAGTTTTTCTTTTTTAATAAATTTGCAAAAATTTCTACATTTCTGTTTTTTTCTGTCAAGATGGGGTGCTGAGTGTACATTACTGAGAAATAAAATGAACTTTTTTGATTTTTGGAAAATGGCTGCAATGAAACAAAGAGTGAAAAATTTAAAGGGGTCTGAATACTTTCCGTACCCACTGTATATAAAAAAAGAACAAAGACACACAATTCGATACGTATTTCAGCACTTTTGCAGTACCACGACCGGCGGCTTCTCCTGTATGGGTGGTCATAGTTACCTCACTGTGGAATTACTTACACATACTTACACAACCAAAGATTCCTGAGTAGGGCAGTTTGATAGATTTTTTGCAGTGTCTCACCCTTGCTCTGTTCGTCCAGTCAAATAGGGCATGGCAGGGGATGAGAGGTCTGCCACATTGAGAGAACTATATACAGCCAGGGAGATCATGTCTGCTTTAATAGGGTGCTTCAGCATGCTGAAGGAGGCTCCTACCAACTAAGCCCCACACTGGCTGGTTTAATGGGCTAACATAAAGTGACAGAACACCTGGTTGCAGATGCTTGTGTGAAGATGGATTACATGCACTAACACCTGGTGCACACTGTGTATTTGTTTGTGTGTGAGCTGAAGTGGGGGAGGGGGGCAGACAGCTCTTGGAGAGATGCTTCTTCATTTCAAAACACCACCTGAGCCCTAATCCCTCAGTGCAGGGTGCTAATTCACCATGGTACGCTCAAACACTTCAGGTGAGGTGCAGGTTACAATCCATCCAAGTAGGACTAGTTTGAACTTTTACAAAGTACAACACATTAGAACCATATCATTCACATTCTCCAGTAGGAGAAATTCTCTCAACATGAAGTTTTCCAGTCATCACCCGTTTAATTTAAATACAGACAAGCCGAAAAGGGCATTTTCAAGATAGTCTATATCTTTATTTACTATGACAACCACACCTAACACCTTCGTCCACTCAATGACTAAAGATTTGTACAATTTGAACAATTTACTCAAGCAAACTGAACCGAGAAGAACAAAAATAAACTCTTTTAAACTTAATTAAATTAACACAGGAAATCATTCCTTCTTGGCAAGATAAATTTCTTTCTTTCATGGAAACCTGAACATTAGTTTTGCAACCAACACTTGAGTGTAAGGAGATAGGTGATTAAGGAAGAGGGTGGTTTGTGTTTGTGTGTGCTGATATGTTATCATTTCCAAGGAAACGCAGACCTGGATTTTGTGGGCTGGTACAGATTTCTGATACACAACGCAGCCATACCTGCAGATATCCTTGCACACTGACAAACCGTCACATGGTTGACATATTTTCTATGGAATGTTGAAATCGTCTTGTTACCTTCATCTCACAGTTAGGAGCCTCACTATTTTCTGATCCGCATCTCTGAACTGCATTGTTCAACTTGTAATAGAGTATATTACCCACTTGTGATGTTCAGGGTAATGTTAACGTAAACACAAAGCATCCCGCAGCTGCTTCACAGTAAATGGCTTTCTTTAGATTTTGTGATTTCCATTCCTGTTGACTCCGGCGTGCGGCAGATAAAATGTAAATCGATGTGAGCCAAATGAGACTAAATAACTCGAAGTCTAAGCAACGAGGCACTGCTGGCAGACTTTTACTGTGAGGCAGGGTGAGTTTGCATTAAAGTTAGTTTACATTGCCAGGAAAGGACAGACATTGTTACAACTCCAAGAAGGCAGGCAAAAAGGGAGAGCAGATCTGAGATCAGCAAGACTCTTCTCTGGTAAATAAAAGGCAGGAGGAAACTGGTTTTGCTGTGGCCCAAAAGCTATATAAGTATATAACCATAGCTAGCTATCCACAGTCATGACATGAACGACATGCATTAAGTAGCTCCTCGGGTAATGACAGCCATCTTTACAGAGTAATGGGTAGTGTTTTGCATCTTATTGGTTCCCCTTACTGCGCATCTATTACACATTGAAAATGCCTAGTTTCTTGTCTTGTTTGAATATATTTAAACATTTAAATTGGAGGCAGATAATGGGAAACTGGTCTGCACCTCATGATTTGTTCTTTTGGTCTGTGAAGGTCATAGGTAGAGGGCTGGAGCTTAGGGCTCATCACTGTGAGGTGACTGGTTTTTAAGTTGGCCTGATTGGTAGGTTGCTGTGATTGGCTAGTTGTGGTTGTGATGTGGCTTGGGTCAACATGTCGCTGGGGTGAGAGTTCCCCCCACAGACTCAGATCAGTTTATCTATTAATGTTTAATCCTCAAATCATAGCCATTTTAGAAGACCTTCCACCCACTTATACCACCTTAAGACTATACAAATGTCAAAAGAGAAGAAAGCGGGACTTCTACAATGGCTGTATTGGCATTGGGTGTCTGTTGCAGATAAATTCCTCATACATGTAAAGCAACAGGCTGAAAACTACTCTTTGATTTTTTTAGAGATCTGTGCCTGTTGGGGAAACATCTTCATCCTATGTGTTCTGTTGGGAAGGCCGGCCGGTGGAGTTAGCATAGCCATTGAAGCTTGCGGCTTGGCTCACTTGCGGGGCTGGTGGATGTGCTGGTTGATGTGCTGGACAGAGGGCAGCTTGGGGACACAAGGCTGTGGCTTCTGGTGGGCCACCTGCGCAGCTGCAGGGGTGAAGTCCTTATCACCCTGAACAGAACACAGTCATACAATAGTTGTTTAAGGAGAAAATTCAGTTCATGCATATTTTCCGGATAAACAAGATCAAATTTGGTGCCAAAACAACTCACTTTGGAACTATTACTAGAGATGACTTGAGAGGGAAATGAACAACTGTTCGATTGTGATGGAGTACTTTATTCTTGATGGCCAATATGAAATGTACAACTGGGTGCTCAAACCACTAAATCTTATATTTGTCAGCTGGGAAACTCATGAATGAAGCAATACTTTCAGATGGCCCATAAGCTCTGCTGCATCTTATCTGTTGCATACCTCCCATTGCAACATACAGTAGAGCAAATATCTATCCAACTGAAGTTAGCTATTAAATAGTAGCATAGTGATGTGGTTGTTTTCCATTAAGTTAGACACTAAAGACAAAATAAGAGTACTGCGACTAATGTAAGTAGTGATGGTGATGGGGCAGTGCATAAGACACATGCCTTTGGCCTGAGAGACCTGGGTTTGATTCACCCTGTTACATCCACCAATGTGTCCCTGAGCAAGACACTTAAACCCTAGTTGCTCCAGAGGTGTCCAACCTCTGACATATAGCAATTGTAAGTTGCTTTGGATAAAAGCATCAGCTAAATTAAAAGTAAAAAAAATTATAATTAGTAGAATTTACTGGACAGTAAACACTACAAGAATGTGAACAGTAATATTCAAGTGTGAAAGTGTGTATGTGATATAATGTGTGTGCCCTTCGTGTTCTATTTTTAAATCCTTTCCCTCTGGTAATCATAATAACGATGAGGAAAGTGTGTGAAGGATAGCGTATGGAGCACTCATCTGTCCCTACTCATCTGCTCTGCAACCTTAATCTCTTTTTCCAAGAAAAATGCCCATAAACAGCCTCATTTCTAAATCGGATCAAAGCAGGTATTTGATTATTCAAAAAAGAAAGGCAGACTTTCATCAAAGACCTCAATCATGCCTGGATTTTACCTGCCAACATGTTTTTGTTTCTTCCTTATACCGCTTCTTAACTCCCCTGTTCTTCACTGGTTAGTGCCAGACTGGCTTTTGGTCATCACCATAATTCTGTGGGGGGGTTGGAACGGTGGGGGATTAAAGTAGTAATCTTTACTCATGGGTAACATTGCCCAGCACCATTGCTCTAAAAGTTGCTCCGTGTATCATCAGCTTTACAGGTTTTACATACAGCACAGTGAGGGTGGTGGTGAGCTTGTTTAAAGCTGGGAAACCAGTTGCTTAAAGACAGCGTTTTTTAAAAGCACACATTATACACACATTACATTGCTGCATGCATGATTATGAATTCATACTGAAGTTTTTTTCATCTAAAATACTGGATTTAAGCATTTATTTGTTGTTTGCCGCTGATGCGGACTTATCATTCCAGATGTTGCTATATGTGGATGTTACTATTCCATCATATATATATATATATATATATATATATATATATATAAATAACCAAATACAAGTTTCCCTCAAATTTTGATTTCTAAGAACGTCTATATGGATAAACTTATAAAACCAATTTAATTAACGCTCTACCAACACGCACACACGCGCACACACACACACACCCCCTCCTGTCTATCTGAACCTCTTGCTGAATTTCATTCGCCCAACCCATCATCGCTTGACCCTAATCCTCACTGTATGTGTGTGCTGGTTTTGTACAGTATGTGCACTACTTTCTCTACATGTGTGTGTATGTGGGCACAAAACATTTACAGTGTGTGTATTTCTTTCATTTAAAGCCAATTCCACAGCTAAGTGCATGGGATGTGGATTGATTTGACCTCCAATTGCCCTTCGTCTTTCTTCTGAAGCTCAAAGCTTCTGTCTCTCCTATCTTTCGCCGACTGAAGCAGAGGTATGGGAGGGAAAGCAACAAATTAACTGTGTTACTGCACTACACTGTGAATAGAAATCATGGTGATTGGCATGGCATGTTTCCTGCCTCATTTTCACCATTTTAATACACAGCTAAAATACCCATTCGGGGAAATAATGTGATATTTGCTACTTTTCCCATGTCTAATTTTCCTCCTTTTAATACTTTAAAGAATGTTTCAGAATGAGAACATGTTAAAATGGAAGAAATGAAACTAAGTTTTTTTTTTTTTTACATCCATGTGGCTCAAGAAGATAATGGCTCAAGAATGTTTTGAATGGTTCAAATTAACATAATGTTTCATTAGATATTGAATAAAGAATAGCAAATTTTGTCTAAAGCAGAACTGTCTCACCCAATATGCATATTCTCTGTCTTGCATGCAAAAGCTGACCTGTTGAGATATACTTTTCAACAATTCTTTTATTAATCTGTCTGTGTATAATACCAAAATGATCTCTCTCTCTCTCTCTCTCTCAACTAACCATCATCCTAGACGCTCACCTTCAGTAACTTGGGACAAATAATTTTCACAACACAAAAGGCAAGGAAAGGGAAAAATATACGTAGCCAGGAAATGTCTTCTTTTTTTACATTAAAATAAAATCCCAACAGGCCACAAACCGCGCGGGCGCACACACACACACACACACACACACACACAAGTGTTTCACTTAGCTCCTAAAAGGCTTTTCTGAGGCTTTGTGCAGTGCTAGCCTCTGGGTTTGATGGCAGTGATAGGGGGCGAACGGGAAGGCTAGAGAGGATCGGGGGATAAATGGGATGCCTGCCACCTTGCTGATATCACCGCAATCTTCCGCAAACAATCTACCTGGTCTGACAGGCAGGAAACGGATCCATCCAGGGACTGAAGGACACGCACGCACGCACGCACGCACGCACGCACGCACGCACGCACGCACTGCTGAATAGCCTGAATGAATCCTAAAATGTCTGACTACCTTTGTAAAACTTACAATGTTCAATTTTATAATATTACTTCAAAAGTTGATTTTTTTTTTTGGGGGGGGGGAGGAGGATTGAAAGTAATATAGAACGTAACAAGAAACTTTATTAACTTTTATTAACCAGAAATAAGTAAAGTAATATTGTTACTTTTTCAAGGAGTAATAATTATCTAGTAACTTGCCCAACACTGCAGATGAGTGATCCTCGCCCTTCTTTGCTTTCTCACATTTACCTCTGCATTTCTCTTCATTTTCTTCTCCTCACCCGCCTCTGCCTTGCTTTCCCCTTTTCTGTCTGTCTTTCTCTTTCTCGGCACTAAGCCTCTACACATCCCTGTAGAGCTCGTGTCCCACATTGAAACCACCTCATAATGCTTATTTTAACACTACTGGTGGTCTCTGTATGTCTGTGCCTGAGAGGGTGTGTGTGTCTTACCTTTGTAACCACTCCCGATACAATCATGGGGACCTTTGGTGGACTAAAAAAGGAGAACAAGACAAAAAGAGAGAGACATATTTTTGAAGAATTCATAACAATATACCATTTAGTAAGCAGAGTGTGTCCAGTGCTTTATTCTGTGGCATCATTTAATCAAATTGTGAGCAGCTTTATACAGTATGACAACACTTACAAATGTTACCTATCTGGCCACTTTAAAACCTCCAAGTGACACTGTGCCAAAATTGTAACATCCAGAGTTGTCAAAACACGTAACACCCACACACTTACTCTCTCTGGCAACACGCACACAAACACACACACACACACCAAAAGGACCTGCCAGCAGCTTAAATAGCTCCCATTCATCCTGGCCAAACACTGGGGCTCACAGCTTTCGGGATGGAAAGCATGAGAAGAGAGAGGGAGGGAGGGAGGTTGCAGAAAGCTGAAGCTATGAGAGGAAAAGAGAGCTAATGAGGAGGATGATGATGAAGGAAAGGATTTGGGAAGGAGGAGAAAAGGAGAGGAAAAATTAGAGGGGGATGAAGGGGTAAAAGGCAGGTTATGGCAGATAGAGGAGGGGGAGGACTGGAAAGGGGAGGTGAGAGTGCAGGGAGGGTAGGAGAGAATAAATACCTATATAATAATAGACTGTTAGAGGAGAGAAGAAGAGGATGGAGGAGAGAAGGAGGTGAGCACTCACTCAGACACAGAGAAAGGGAAGGGAATGGAGGCAGAGAAAAAGATGAGGAGGAGGAATGCAGGACCTGAGGTAAGTATCGACCTTGACATGACAAACGAGCGCCGTCTAATTTTATGGCGACGTCACCCCCCCGGCAAAAGAGTACAGTTATAGTAGCCACCTTCAAAACTCTACTCAAAGACATTAGCTATAGCAGCAAGCATGTCCAACTTATGGCTTACCTCATTAACAGCCTAAATGCAACAGCAGTCAGAATCGAAGAACTTGAGAAAACATAACATTTGAAACATCTGCTACTTCCTTTTAACATTTAATGATCAAGCACAACTTTTTAAATTACAATCAATTAACAGTGATGGATTCTCAGCACATCTGGTTAGCTTCCATCTCTGCAATCAACATCTTGGCACTGAACAGCCCTCTATTTATCTTAATGAGAATATCTACACCTTGTTATTGAATTAATGCTTGGATTTGTTGAATTTCGCTTATTATTTCAGACTAGCAAAGCTAGCTTGTCAAAATGCAGGTTTGAGAGTCGCTTAATTAGCAAGTCGATTAACTGAAATATACCACATTAGAGCCACTGGTCCTCATTCAAAGTAATTCTCTGCTATCTGTAAGGCAGTCTTGCTAGGTTTCTGCTTTGGATCAAACATTTGGATCAAAAGTATTAAATATTTTATGGTTAACTGAGGAACACATGGATAATAAATGTGCATATGGCAAGTGCCTGATGAAGAAAACAAAAAAAAATGCTTGTGTGCAAGAACTTAGCAAGATGTTTAAAATGAAAGTTTAGCCTGAGTGACATCCTGCATAGCTGAAGTATCTGCTTTCATTACACAGACAATAGTTAACTGAAAAATTAACATGCTAGCATTATAGCATACTAGATTTCCTCATTTGTTCTAACAGGTCCTTCTAGCTGTAAGCTACCTCTGTATCTATAAAATATCTATATTTCACATTAAAATTTCATACCTAATTTACACCATGTCGCAAAGACATGCCACACATATGTACAATAGTTGCTTCAGTTTCAATTGAAGCTACAGTGAGGTGCGACACAGTTGGGTTGAGGTGAAAAAGCACGCTCAGTTAGATATAAATTCACATACTGAGACAGCGTGGGCTGGTATTCACATCAAGCTGGGTTGTCACGTGTTTCTATTCTACTGAATCTCCACTGTGATAAATCCTGAAATATTGAAAACAGACTGCAAATGGAGGGGCGGTATAAAACAAAACCATGGACGAAGGAAAAAGTCAGTATTGCATTTGAAGCATGTTAGCATCTAACTTTGCCAGTTTGAAGCTAGATTTGCACATGAAGGCCAGAGAGACAGGAGGGAAGACAGATAATACACGACTTGACAGACAAGAGTGAGGGGTGTAAGCCTGTCAGAGAGACAGGCAGCTAACAAGCATCTTCAAAAGTGTAAAAAAAAAAAATGAAATAAAAAAAAGAAAAGCAAGACGAGAGAGTAAGCTTTTCACCTGATTGACAGTTAAAAACAAAAAAGACAGTGTAATCAAACATTGCTGCTAAACAGACAGAAATGCCAGCTTTTAGTCATGCCTGATAAACAGACGACAGACACTCAATTTAAGACTTTTTAATCACGCACTACAACAGGCCCCGATACCTTAATCTATCAAGACACCACACAAAAGCCTTAACCAAAAGATTTTGCTACTGACGCTTCATCTGTGGTAAAATAGAAAGAGATACACAGAGAAGGGCGCACACAGAGAAACCAAGCCACAAAGACCCCTGCTGTGTTTGGTGTGATTGGGAGGAGGATGCCTGCAGGGGGCAGTAGAAAGCTGTACAGACTCCTGAGGAGGAGTCTCTTTTTGCCAGGAGAGGGGAAGAGTTAGAAACAAGGAGGAGGAGAATGAGGGAGAAAAAGAGAAAGGGAGATACAGAGTGCAGATTTTAGCTAATAACTAAGGGTGAAAATGTGTGTTACTGCATTTGTACAATGTTTCCTTCTCTGTCTTTAGCTCTAAAGCTACACCTCACCACCCCACTCTCTTTCTCTGCTTCAGTAGAGAAGGAAGTTTGTTGCTGTGGGCGAGGTGGTGGTTGCCATAGATACTGATGCCTGTTGCCTGTTTCTCCCCCCCCCCCCCCCCCCCCCCCCCCCCCCCCCCCCCCCCCCCCCCCCCCCCCCCCCCCCCCCC
>NC_060150.1:31865181-31895467 GCF_021292245.1 Micropterus dolomieu | reverse complement strand
AGTTTGTTGCTGTGGGCGAGGTGGTGGTTGCCATAGATACTGATGCCTGTTGCCTGTTTCTCCCCCCGCCCACCCCACCCTCCACCACCACCACCACCACCACCTCTCTCTCTCTCTCCTCTCAACTTTTCACCATGAGCTGTCAGCTTACTGCACATTTCACCACTGTTCCTACTTATGGTGTATGTGTGCAGTGATTAAGTCAAGCGTACACACAGCACCACCCGTTCTTTTTCTGTAGCTCTGGAACATCCACCATCTACATAAAATATGTAGGAGAGGTGACAGTGCAACTGACACGAGGCCTATGATCACCTTGAGAAGCATGTTTTTTTTGTTTTTTTGTTACACATTTAGCCGATAGTCTCCTCAAAAACGATGTATGAGCAGTTCATAAACCATGTATTCACTAATAACAAGCAACATTTTTAAGTGAAGAAACAGCCACCTGTTTACCTCCTTTGCTATGCCTCCCTCTCTCCTGCTTCACTGACTGAACATCACATTTTAATACAGAAGAACAAACACTAGATTTATTCCTGATGCACATAAAAAACACATTTACCTAAAAGTTACTGGGCATGAAGCGTCTGCTGGATCACCAGTTTGCTCTGGCTTATGCCTCTCTTTCTTGCCTGTATCTCACCCCTTTCTCTTCCGCATCTTCATATCGCCACGGCATCCTTCACTTTCCACACCATAATAATCCTACCCTCTCTTCCTCACAATAATCCTGGCCACCTATCTCTCTCCCTTTGCCCCATCTGTCCATCTCGGCTAGATTGGGCACGGCAGGTGTTCCCCGGACTACAACGCTCCACTGGCTGCTACTAATGCAAAATTTACCCAGTGGCCACCTGCTAGACGTCCATCAGCGTGACACAGAGAGGGACAGACAGAGTGTGTGCGAGTGA
Source organism: Micropterus dolomieu (assembly GCF_021292245.1). NCBI lineage: Eukaryota > Metazoa > Chordata > Actinopteri > Centrarchiformes > Centrarchidae > Micropterus > Micropterus dolomieu. The sequence goes on along the minus strand of NC_060150.1, from coordinate 31,894,553 downwards.
GAGAGTTTCACTGACTGTATTTACTGATGGAGTGCACTTACTAAGCATCTCTTTTTGGATGCGCGGACAGGTAATTTATAGTTAAAGATAAACATTTCACAGAACGGTAGGTACACCTGCCTTTACACAGTCAGGCCAAGAGGAGTTTATCAAGCTCAAGGCTGATTTTAAATGGTTTTCCTCAGTGATTAAAATGCACTATTCGTCTAATTCATTTTCACAGGCCAAGTAATGACTCCTCTTTTTTGACTGCAAGCTCTAGAAAGGAAATATTTGGGAAAAGGTGACATAAATACTAAAGCAACCTGTGATTACCAAAGCAGACATTCCCCTAGCAGTGCAATATAACACATTCATCACGTTTTTAATGAAGACTGCAATCCAAGTAATAAAAGGAAATGATACAATCATTTCTCTGACAGAGTCAGTTCTTTGACATCTGAATGCAGATTTGTGCAGAAATGCTATCTGATATCTTCACTGCATTGGTGATTATAGGTTAGTTTTCTAATAATCAAGTACTTTAATTTAGAGTTGAGAAAATGTAGTAGCTACTATTTTGACAATAATTTCAGGCATTGGTCTCTGGGTTCACCTTTTCACATTTCAGGTTTTACCTTGTTTCTCTGTTTCATATCATTGTCATTGCATTTTGACTGTCAGATAAAACAAGACTTTTTTTGACTAAATGTTTAACTGAGAAAATTATTCATTTTCATTCATTCAAATTCCTTCAGAATCAAAATGCTTGTTATTTGCAGCCCAAATTTAAGTCTCAAAAATATACAGTATGACTCAATTTCCTCTCAAACAACACAGCACAATGAGGAAGTGCATATTTAACAGGCTGGAATGGTGGTCTAACTGAAATGAAGGACAGTCTTCTGCATTTCTCTTGTAGTGTGGAGTGTTCTCTCTTTCTCAAAAAGGCCTTTACCCCTGAAAAATTTGGCCAACCTTGTATGTTGTGTTTGTGCTCATCTACTTGACCTCACTTCCCACTTTAATGCTCTGTTATTGCCACTCATCCTGGCACAAAGAAAATGGAAGCAAAAGAAACCCCCTGATGAAGAACATGCAATATATAATTGCAGTGTGTGTGTGTGGTTGCGTGTATAAAGTACATGAGGACAACATTTCTTGACAGTTGCCAATGTTCTTGAACTCTGCTCACTGCTGTGCAGTGCTTGTCAGTTCTCATTTATCGCCTTTCATTAACACACACACAAACTGATATGCGGTGTGAATATGCCACCTGTACTGATACACACATAGCTGACGGGCTCTCATGAATATGTAGCAGACATATGTGGGTATAAAAGCACGTGCATATGCACACGCACGCACGCACGCACACACACACACACACATACCTTGTACCACCCCCATCGCTGAATGTAGTGACCTCAGTGCAAACAATGCATTCAAGCAGTAAAAGCCGAACACGCTAATATGGAAGCAGAACAATTATTGTCGCTCGGAAATTTAGCCAGCGTGATGTAAAACATGCAAACCAAGGCTGCTTATAGCAAACAATAGTGACTGCTGAATGGGCTGCTCAAGTTAATGCTGTAATTATGCAGTAATTATGTTGTTTACCGAATTAGCTGGCAACACAACAAGTCTGCTGCAAAACTGCCTACAGTACAACCTCATAGAAAATTGGAAGCACCTAAATTGCTTATTTGACAATTTGCATGGTGTGTGTATTTGTGTGATCACCAACTTACAAATCACCACAGAGTCGTACATCGTACAAACAGTCTCTCAATCTAACTGTGTAGAGCGCACAGAACCAGCCTTACTTCTGCTGTAAATGTATGTAGCTGCTTGTGTCCGTCTTTGTTGAGTACGTGGACGGATTATGGGACAATGTCCCCCCACCTCTCCTACATAAGAATAAGACACTTGACTATAATTGACGCAGACGTTTCCGTTGTAGTCATTTTTTATCTCTCTGAGGTCATTTTTGGGTCTCTTTGTTGTTTTGCATCTCTGTGGCAATTTACATCTCTCTGCATCTTTGTATTAGTTTTGCCTCTCTTTGAAGTCGTTTTGTGGTCATATTCTATATCTTTGTAGTCTCTTTGTGGTTGTTTGATTGATTTTCCAACAACAACTACTAACATTCACTTCAAACAGAGGCTCTGGCACAGGGACCTTGGCTCTTGAGCTAAGGTCCCTGGGCCTGTGCCCGGTAGGCCCGTTCATGACTGAGTGGGTGTGGTACCTGGTGCTGACGTACTCCTCCTCGTCGTCATCTTTCTGCGGTGGTTCTGGAGCAGCAGTGGCCTGGTGCTTCTGGACTATCCTCATTCCTCCTGCCTTTACTGCAACACACACACACGTACACACAGGTACACACAGGTGAAATAAGACAATTTGTTTAAGAGCTCACAAATGTGGTCTGTATAAACAGCTAATTCAAACAGTGAGAAAATAAAAAGATACCAGATACTGATATAAAACAAAAAAAACCTTGAGCCAAATTGTGTTTGGATAGTTAGATAAAAAAACAAGTTTTCACTTTATTGGCAATGTTAGGGACTTAAGGAAAATGTATGTCCTCTATATTGTTTAAATTGGCCATAATCACATTTTAGGTTGCACAGTAGGTTAGAAGTCTGTCCTCATCAGAAAGACAAAGATTAAAAAGGCGGTGTTGGCAAGCAGCCATCCTGCCTAAGTGTCATTGAGCAAGACTCCTGGATTCTTAGCAGCTGCAGGACCGCTGTTCTGTTGCTGATCTTGACCTCTTGGCCTGGTTAAAGAAATTAGTGCCCATACATGTACATGAACCAGTATGTTTGTTAAAAACTGACACACTGCCGTCTGTATGTGCTGTGGGCCTCCCCACTAATAACAGGTAGGGTATAAGGTGCATGTTTTATCTTACTGTGCTATCAGTGCTGCAGCTGCTGAGGCCCAGTTCCCTGCCACACTGCTCATGTCCACGTACACCTTATCTGTTTTTCCTCTGCTTACATCAACAAGACTGGAGCCTATGACCTCCACGTCACCGTCATCCAGCAGCAATAACGGCATCATTGTAACGAAATCCTTTACGTTGACCACCAATTCAAAACTATACAATACAATACCACCAGGTTTGATGATGTTGCAAGATCTCACGCCAATCAGGAAGTGGGGAAATTGACAAACAATGGCAGATTACACTGCACACAATCTGGAACACTAATAAAACGTCGTCAGTCGCAGGCATCTGCAAGTGTGGCTCGTGATTGCATAAGTATTAAACATCATGTGATTTTCAGTTTGAGACTGCAGAAGCAAAGGCCTTCGGGTTTATAAGAAGCTTTGGAAAAAACAGCACAGCAGCCCAAGGAGCTCTACCTGCAGGGAGATGTCCTCCTTTGGTTTCGACTTTCTCCTTCGGCGGTGACGACATGTCTGCTCTGATCTGAAGTCAGCAGCGGGGAGAACCAGAGCGTCTAACAATCAAATCCCTGCTTTATTCTGCCTGAAATTGTGGACTACACTCCAGTCTGGATCGTCAACGTGGCTTTTTCCTGAGCATTGTTTGGAAACGGTGCGTGATGACGTCACGTTGCTGAAAGTCGTGAGGACCGCGCTGACGTCTTCTTCTTCTTCTTAACTGGGGGATTGCGACAGGGCGGAGCGTTATCGCCACCAACTGTCGCGTCGCATTGTTCTTATGTTTTTGTTATCACTCCGGTGTTTTGTAGAGAGACGGATACATGCTTTGTACCCAATTTCCAGAACTGTTTGAAATATTTTTTTATGGTCCATGTGTTTAATCCCTTTACGTTGCAGATCGTTCCTAATAACTGTCTGACACGAGCCTCACTCCATTTGATTGCAGACATTACATGTTCCCGCGTGGATGCTTCCTAATCAGAGGTATATAGATGAATTTAATTTAGTATATCCCAGTCTAATCCTACTAATCAGACACTCTTCTCTACTTTTCCCCAGTGAACTTCTTTCTCCAACTTCTTGCTGGATCTGATACAAACGCCTTTCCTTTAGGTTCTTTAGCTATCCAAGATCTCTGTCTTAAGTTTGTTCCAAATGAAAGATTTGATTTCTGCCTTATTTATTAGTATTGCCAACTCAATGTGATTAGCTTTTGATTAAGTTTTGGCAAGATGGTCTACTGTTTAATTCTCTTGAATGCCCACATGGGCTGGTACCCATAAAAACTGTGCTTCATTTCTTAGCGTAATAATTCTATACAAAGACTGCAAAATGTCAGAGAATATCTTGAGTTCATCTGGAAGAGGTATGCTTGAGAATAGCCTTAGCTGCACTTGAGTATGAACATAGCAGTATTCACAGGGTATTCAACTGCATAGTCCACGCTATATGGTCAGTTGTTCTCTTGGTCACCTTAACTTTCAATTCTGGGACATAAAACTTTTTCCATTCTCTGGATTTTAAGCACATAATGCCCATACCTCTGATGTAGTATAGTTTTCACACAACCCTACATAATGAATGCATTTCTACTTGAATGTACTTGTTCCATTGTGGAGAAATGTATTATTGGTTAAGGCAGTGACCATGGTGGAACAGCTGGTCTTCAAAAAGTTTGACTGATGACCCAATCATTGACTTCAAATTCCTTAGTTATATCTGAAATAATAACTTTTAGTTGCTTTCCCAAGACGTTATAACTTTTTAATCCTTGTGCCTCTGCAGATTTGCCCAATAATTTGCCATCAATTCTTTCCTTCTTAGAGGCATTTCCCCAACTCCCTCTATGGCACCATCTTAACTGTCTTTTCAGTAGTATGTTTACCCCTTTATTATTATTTTATTTAATGTTTTCATTGATTTCATCCATTTGTCCCAACATGACGAAACTCTAAATCACAGTAACTATACATTTTCCCCAGTCCACCTTGCCTAAATTCCATCTCCTGATCCCATCGAGCTGAACTGTATTATTCATATCAACTTTTTTGCAGTTAATGATCACTGCCAACGATGTTATCATTCAGTACCTTTACTTTACTAGCACCAGCTAATTCATTGGACACTAATGTAAGATCTAGAGCTGACTCTCCATTGAAATGAATCCTAGTGCCTTGCTCGTTGTTTAAATTAAATCAATTATTTTACCTCTGTTAGTTCCTCTGTAGTCTGTCCATTGTAGTCAATTACCCTCCGTCCTCGTAATGTACTGTCACCACACCATTTTATTATACCTCTCTAATTCTTCAATCCTGATTCTTCTACATGGATTATGCAGAATTATACTACTACTATAAATCTGTATTGTGATTAATTAATACCCTCACATAAGATAATATTTCTTTGATAAAGGTTTCACATCCCTCTCCCAAACCACCATCTCCATCTTGTCTTATTACATTATAACCCCTGGTCTTAAAGTGCAGATGAGCTTTCAGCCAGGTCTCTTGGATCTGGTTTATCATTTAACTGTTGCATATATTTCTTAAATTGTTGACCACGCATGACATTTCATTGTAGAATAAGGAAAAACATGATATTAATCACTACTGTGCCATCAGCCATCATTGGGAATTACATGCTGTGCAACATTTCTACAGTCAGATCCTTTATGTCCCGATTCTCATCTTCTGCATCAACTATAGTCTTAAGCCTTGACCTTTTTTGTGTCTATTGCCTAGTAAAATTCACAACCTTCCTGAAAAAGGCCACAAAGCTGGACCTATCTGCTATCAAGGTGTTGTCTTTTACTGTACACTTATGTGAACATTGCATGGGACCTGTGGTAATTTAGGGAAATCACTTGGGGAAAATTGGTGTTCGTGGTGAGTGGATGTAGCTGCGCTGTCATACCTTGCGAGATTTGCTTTGTTGCTTTAGCGGATGATATTTTGTTTTGCACTTCACTGATTTCTAAAGGGACTCCACTACTCACCCCCCAAGACGACTTTTAATTCAAACTCCATTTTCAGTATCCTTTCTTGTTGGATGATATTAGCTGTTTCCACCAACATTCTAGTTTTTTAATCAGACATATTTCTTGATGAATAGTCTTCATGAGCTTCACTGGATGTAACTCATTAATGGATTGTTCTCAGAACTCCCACTCAGTGTGACAGAATTATTCTTGCATTCTTTGATCTTACTTGAGTCCATTCTCTTTGATCCTCCTCAAATTCACCATTTTCAAAACCGCTCCGGCCGGGACTCGAAGACGCCATCCTCCTCCTCCTTCACCTCATACCTGCACTTCCACGCTGACGCCGGTCGTAGCTAGTGTGTAATGTACAGTATGAGTATGTGATTTGTTATAGTGGAAATATTCTGACACAATATAGGCTATATTAAAAAATAAATAGCAACTGATTTGAAATGCCATTATATGATGTATTTGTATTATTATGTGTAAATGTTATCAGTGCAAATTATTCAGTCATCTCTTGTCTAATTGTATATCAGTCTTACTTATTCCAGTTGATTCCTTGTACCACTTGTGAAGGAATTTTAGGGGTACTATGACACAGGTTTCCCCAGGTCATGATAGGGTCTATATTACTGAAAAGTAAGCCTAAGGTGAAATTCAGCCTAATTCAAATCAGTAGATCAGACTCTTTTTCTCCTCTCTGCCTGCTTGGTCGACTGACTGACGCAGCTGCCTTGATAATGATGCACTGCTATCCATTTGTTAGGTAACCCAAGGTCGAGATGATCTTTATTTTGTTTCTTTTCAGACAGACTGACTGGCTCTATGGAGAAAGTGTTGGCTTAAATGACACACAACATGACTTTAAGTTAACTTATATAGGCACGACATCTTGAACCAACATCCAATAGAATCTTCACACACGTATAGAGGGGTGGACATTAACCTTATTTGGACACTTCAATCTCTGTAGGTCTAGGAAGGATAAATATCCCCAGACAAGAAGTATCCATCAGATTTGGCATTGGTATTGCAGGTGTTCACACAATGTATCTCCCATGACCATGCTGGTTAAGTCTGCGTTGGTCTCTGAAACTCCTTCATCATTTGAAAAAGAAAATAAATGATGTAGGCAACAAATAATTGCCACATATAACAGAGGAATCACTGTTCATAAAGATGTGCAGCTATCAGGAAATGTGCTTTGTGATAGAGAATGACAAATGTAAAGATCTAATTGAGCTCACAAGTTAATGTCTAAATTAAATATTAGGTTAATGTTATTTTAACATTGTTGCCCTCCAAATTATCATTATTATTATTATTATTATTACTATTAAGAGCACAGATTACAAAAGTTAAAAGACACAATTTTAAGCTCCTAATAGCTACCAACTTCACAACCTCTAAAACTGAAGCATTTATTAAGCTGAGACCTCTTCTAATTAAGCAGACAGTTTCCATCTCTCACAGATATAAGCCCACTGTCGTGCCAAAACAGCAGCAACGGGATCAGCAATAAAAAGGCAAAAGAGAGAATTCTAGAGAGAGAAAAACTGAACTAGGAGTGAGGTGACCTCTGCGCCCACCTACTTTCTGTTTTCGCACTATAAGTCCACAGTGGTTCATTAATTGGCTGACATGACAGTGTCCTTCGACAGAGCTGAGAATTGCAGGCAAAGCCTTGTTGTGTTATCGGCAACTGAGAAATGAATTTTAAAAAATTACTAGCAATAATACTTTTTAGTTATGGATCTGCCTCTGCTTCTTCATACATTAGAGAACAGAGAGCATTTACTGTATGTGCAAAATATGGCCTATGAGAATCTATGTATAGGATGCGTGGGTTTGTTGTGGAGAAGCTGATTAGTTTAATTTATAGCTGTTTATGTATTTCAAGAATTGGAATTTTTTGAAATACTGCAATGTGCATTATGTGATATGTCCGAGGAGTGATGAGTCTGATGAGAGTGCATGCATTCGTCTGACTGTGTGTGGTCACAGTGATGCGTGCAAGCCAATCATCAACTCTGTAATGGCAAAACTGTGGTGTGAAGTGGCAGCTGTGTTCTTCACTCAGACCATCAGAAGAAGTTATGTTCACTCCATCCCGAGTCCACAAACACACGCACATACACACAAACACATGGCAGCACACACACCATTTCGAATTGCGTACATTTGAATTATTCAATGAAATACATGACAAGAAAAATATCAAGAATACAGATGCAATCAGATCATTTCCAACACCAGTTTATAATGTCACCCCACACCCATAAGTTTTACTTTGCACACACACACACACATACTGCTGATGAGCAATAGGTTTTGGCAGTGGAGAGGTGGTCCCATCACATTTGTCCTCAAAGCGCACAAATCTGTTGCCAGGGCATTAGTGTCCCTGAGGAGGGTGTTGACAACCAATCAAACGGCCAGTTCATTCGCAGGTCAGGAAGCAGTCTGCTGATAAAAGGATGAATTGTGATGTCTAATTAAAATGTTTGGACTTTGTTAACTCTTATTTAACAAGATAAGTTGATTTACATGTTATTCTGACTGACAACAGCAGCCTAGGGGAGTATTTCTGGCAGAGAGAGGACTGTACACAATCACACCTACAGAGTTCTAATATTATCAACATTTTTATTGACATTAAGCAGTGGCCACTGCTGTGGCAGCCTGGGCTTCAGTCTTGTCTGAGACATGCCATACATGTCACCGAAAGCCTGGACTGTCGCCCCTCCCTCCCTCCCTCCTGTATTTGACCTCTGCGTATAAATCAGATCTGTCTGATTAATACACGAACTTTAAGGAAAGAAAGTGTTTGATTTGTACCAAAAATTTCAGACAGATTTCAGATTTCAGGATCATGATAGGATTTAGGACAGACTGTTACTGGTCTCTACCAAAAAATTCTTGTAGTTTTACTTACCTAGCAATACATTTCACAAGAGGCAATTTATAACTGTGGATGTTTAAGCAGTGATTAGATAATATGGAAGCCTACATTAAAGGTGCACTCCAGTGATTAAGCAGTGTACTTTCATAAAGTTGGGGGACTTGTGACAGATTTTCAAAAAGAATGGTCAAAAGTTATGCAGCAGAGGCCAAGTTTTTCTGACATTTAGCCTCTGTATGAGTCATGCTCCTTCATTTCCTATAATGCACCTTGACAGCATCTTTTGTTAGACCCTCCGTGTCAGGTAGACGCTCACATCATTCAAGTTTGTAATGCAGGCTTTGTATTATACATGCGTAGGCTCAAGTCCCAAACTCAGATCCTTGATGGCGTCATAATCACATTATCAGTTATTTGTTATTTCAGACTTTAGAAAGCTCCCCCCAGAGCCGCGTAAGACATTATACAACTGTTCAAAGGCTGAGTAGTATTCTACATGTGATGTGTTAAATCAGTGGAGTGTCCCTTTAACACATCCTGGATTTGTAAGCACAAGTGCAATTAACGGTTATTGGTTATTCAATATATCTATTAAAAAGTATTCAAACGAAATGTTTGTGTGTTTCTGCATGTCGCTGCATCCATCCCTGACTGCATGCAAGTGTGTGTGCATATGTGGCCACTAGATGGGAGAATGCAGCTTTACTACATGAGAGACGAATCTCCAGTTGTGTATGTGGGAGTTTGTGTCCTGCAGGATTCATCGTCTGTGTCACTCCAACAAAGCTCGGCCTGTGATGTCCCAGAAAAAAACTCTGATAGAAACTCCCAAGCAAAAGACAAATACAGAGCTCCACATCCAGCTCATTTTCCCCCTCCTTCTTCCACTTTCTTTTTATAGTGGCACTCTCCCTTTGCTACTTTTCTCTCTCTTTGACGTGCACACACACACACACACACACACGTGCAAGACTGCAAGAGAGGGAGCGCATTCATTACTCAGTGTGAAAATATATGGCACACGTTCAAACTGCCATAGGTGAAATCCTCTTCAGAAGTCAGTGATCTCAACACCTGCCCATGGCTGATATGACTGTGTGTGTGTGTGTGTGTGTGTGTGTGTGTGTGTGTCTGTGTGTGTTGTCTGGGCCTTTGAGGGAACCACTCTCAGTGACGGCTTACAGAGAGACAGAATGAGGACGTCACAGGTGAGTGAATTTGCTCAAACTGACAGGTGTATACACACACACACACACACTTCTCTCGCACACATGAAATCATGCCTCTTACACATACATGCCCTCTGTTTCTCTCTCTCTCTCTTTCTCACACACACACACACACACACACACACACACACACACTTATGTAGCTCTGTGGGAGGCAGCTGGGTCCTCTGCAGCAGCACTATCACATGAATAACTGAGGCTTCTCCTCTGCTCTGCAGCATTGACTATTCAAGGCCTGACGGGGCGCCTTATGGTGTGCATGCGTGTGCAATCCATATGAGCATACAAATGTGTCTCTGTCAATCATAGTCAAACTGAAACAGAGTGGAAAGTGAGGACAGAAAAAAGTGAGACGAAGCAGTGCAACAAGCAGATTGATTAGCAATAATGTGATGCTGTATTGATCACCACAGGTTTCCCCTCTTTGCTCTGGTTTTCCTCCATACGGAGAATGAGGTCAAGTTCAGTTAGGAAAAAGGAAATCTAGAGCTGATTTTGCTCACAAGCACATAGAAAAGTCAGAATCGTATGTTGAGGGTAGTTTTCCCACCTACCTCAAGGTAATCACTTTAATGGCACCACAGAGACATTTGAGTGCAAAATACTCCTTCATCTCTGTATGGCTTTTGGTGTTATTGATGGATTCTGTTCAGCATGATGAAAGGGGCCCTGGTTATGCTTTCTTCTGCATACTGGATCAAATTCAGGAGCTGCAGTGTCAATACAGTACAAAAACGACTTTATGTTGAGACAGGTTCACTCATGGTTGGGAGTTTTTCACAAAGCCGTTCAAACTTCTGCCTGGAATGGACACTGCTATCTATCTAAGGTTTGATTTTAGCCATGCTAGCTGCATGACTCTGGGGACGGCAATGTCAGTCTGTCGGTTGGTAAGTCCAGCACTTTGGACCAGACTGAAATGTCTCAACAACAATTAGATAAATTGCCATGACATTCTGTAGAGACATTCATGGTCCCCAGAGGATGCAACCTAATGACTTTAGTGATCCTTCTTTAGTGAAATCTATTGACAACTCTTAGATTGATTATCATTACATGTGGTACAGACATTTATGTTCCTTTCAGGAGGAATTGTAGTAAATTTGATGATCTCTTTAAGTTTTCATATAGTGCCATCATCAGGTTAAAATGATATTTTGTCCAGTACTTTGGTTTATGACCTAATGGTGCTTTCAGACCAAAAGCCAAGTGAGCTTTGGGGGCAGTGCGTTTACATACAAAGTCAATGCAAAGACGCGGAGAGCCGCGATTTCATGTTGGGCTGTGCAGAGGGGGCACTGCCGGCGATGCGAAGGCTTTCGCATGAGTTGAAAATTTTCAACTTGAGTGAGAAAGTCACATGACACTGAGTCACTATAGCATATCAGCGTCGAGATTATTCGGACGTCACTGACGGCTTCAGAGCATTGTGTGGAGAGGACCTCGCAGAGCGGAGAAGTAAAACGCCGCTCGCTGACGGACTGGAAACTTAGCTGTGAGGAAAGGCCAAGGACAGTCGAGCAGCATTGCAGCTTTTGGACAAATAAACACCCATAGTCGGTCTAGATTATGCTCTGAAAACTACGCTGTTTACTCACGGGAGGAACTTAGATTAAACTGCTTTTATTAAATTAGCTTATTACTTTAGTTTTTGGGATTACAACACTGATTAATCTTCACTGGAGCTTCTCGGCAGCGAGCTTCCGTGCACATCCGGTTCAAATTTTGTTGTTAGCGTCAGTGAGCACACAGAGCTCTGTTGCACTACACTACTACTTTATATTTATATAAAAAATGGTCAAAACTGGACATTGCTTGGAGAAAAGAGAGCGAGGAAGTTCAACTACCTGGTGAGTTATATGTATGTAACTTTATTCCAGCTATCGTTGTATAGCATAGCCCTGATCGATCCAAACTCCATTCAGAAAACAAACATTTCAAAAGTTGTTGTCCTGCTGACAGACCTGACAAAGCATGAATTCATATGTTTAACAAATTGGCATCATATTGTTGTTATTTCGGCATCAGTTTGATCCGTTTATAGCAATTAAATCACAGCAAAATATTTACTTTGGGTTCATACAGCTGTAGTAATTGTGCGTTGTGTGTGAACACTAGGCAGTAGTCCAGTGATAAAACCCCTGCTAGAAAAGTGTTGGGAGTAATAAATTCGCGTTTGGTCTGAATGCAGTTATACCTGCAAAACTGACCTATTTGAGGCCTATATGAGGCCTATTAGCCTCAGCTGTAATGGTAATTAGCAAATGTTAGCTTACATAATAAACTGATGACTGGAGATGATGACCATGGTAAACTTTATACTTGCAAAACATTAGCATTGTCATTGTCTGCATGCTAGCATAATGACATTAGCATTTAGTTAAAGCATCGCTGCACCTAAGTAACTCAGAACCACTAGAGTGGCTGTAGCGTAGTCTTCTTCAAATCTGAACACATCATCTTTGTGACCTCTCTTAATTTACTCCTACACACCTCATCACACATAATTTTCTTCATTTTTAAACTTGGACACTATTTTCACATATTTTTTACTGCTATCCCCGACTAAGGATTTACAGAGTCGAATCAGAATCGTCAAGTCCTGCCTACAGTCGACTGACAGTCGAATCATGTGTGGTTTTGTGCACGGTGATTGCGAGCTGAAGCTAAACTGAGGCTTATTGTTGACCATTTTCCCTCTCTCTCTCTCTCTCTGTCTCTTGCCTGCCATTCACCGGTCTTGTACAGAGTTTTTGCTTTGCTGCCGACAACTGCATGCACGTCGCAGTTCCTCGGGGGTCTATTTCAAGTAGCGGCTGTTGAAAAATGATAATATTGTGGTTCATCAACGGTGATAAATTACCTGAAAGTCCTGCGAGGTGCGGACAACTCTGCACAACACTGGTGAAGCTGTGGCTCCATCTCTTCAGCAAGTTTTCCTCCTGCCACTACACACATACACGCTACGCCTACACATGCGCACTGATGACCCAGGGTTTTGGAAGTTTTTTTTCTTTTTACATGTTTATTTACAGCATTAAATGTTGAAATGTGTATTGTAATAGGCTGTATATTAACTTATTGGGAGAAAACTGGTAGATCTATGTAAAATCAGACGTTGATCACCCCCATATCACATAAATGTCATGATCCTTGTTTCGCTGCGAAGCTTCGAGTGTGAGATTGACAGTGGAATCAGGCTCCGCCCATCAAAGCATCTATTTGGGGTCAGCCATACATATTTTGGTGTTGAAATGATTGGTATGTACAAAAGCTGTAGCAGGAAAGGTAAGGATGGAAACGAGGGAGAGGAGATGTTTACGTAGAGGAACTGCTAGCAAGACTTTATCTTGTTCTCTCCAACACATGTTTTCACTGTTGTCTTCCTGCAGGAAGTGTCCCCGAGTGAGACTTCTGTTTCCTGTTAAAAACAAAGGGTGTGATCAACTAGTGATATACAGGCAATCAAAACAAATAGTGTCAAATTACCTTGTGTGAATTGGTCCATAAAGCAATCTTCCATATAATATTATTATTATATTATAATAAACTATTACTAAGTAAAGATGTTTTGCTCAGAATTGTTATTGCTGCTAATATTTTTTGTGGCTATATTCAGCTGCATTAATCAGCACTGCTTAGTTTTAGCGTCCTGTGAAAGAATTCTTGGCAACAATCAAATTGAAACATCCTGTCACTTCCCGCAGGTGTAAATGAACCATAATACCCATGTCAAACACTAGTGAACATCTCGCTGTGGGGAGGCTTCCTGCCATATTTTTTTTCCCTTTTCTGTTGCTTAGCCGGTAGATTTTATGACAGCAGGGGAAATGAGAAATGAGAGGTACATGTACTTTATTCAAGTAAGTGGGGCTTTGGGAGGACTGCTCTAGAGTCCTAGTCTACAAAACCCTGTTTTTCTGCCTTCTCATCGCCTGTACTTTATCTCTTCAATCATCTCTCATCTTAGTCTGTAATTTTGCTTCCATAATCACACTCTATCCTTCTCTTTACCTCTCAGTGCAGCTTCTCAGCCATCTCTATAAAGAAGCAATGCTCAGTACACACAGCCAGAAAAACACAAACCCAGCATTTCTATGTTAGCAATCTAACCACACATGCAATCTTAGCCTTTATTACTAAACATATGATGTATTATAAAATAAGTTCTTTGTAGAACAACTATTTATCACCGCTTTTCTACAATTTTGGATATGGTTAGGCAGTTATCTACAATGTTGAGCTAAACTCTATAATTGAATGGCAGATGGATAAGCTTGCAGGTTGCCGTTAAAGGAGCTGTGACTTGTAATATCTTCCAAAATTGAAGTAAGCTGAAAAGCCAGAGCCAAAAGGATAGACACGATGCTCACTTGTTGACAGCTGACGTGTTGCAGTGACAAAGTTTTGGTGAATGCTGAATGACGCAGAGCAAGCATTTTGAGTTCATCTGGCCAGTTTTCACACACTGTGGAAAGTCAAATGCAAAGTCTTAACAAAGTAAGAAACCCATCATTTTACAAACAAATACCAAACTGCTTTTGTTAAAGCAGACAATCAATCAATATTTTCATAACAACTGATGCAACAACTGTAAGTAATGTGAAAGGGATTTCTGCTAGATGAAACCACAATTACAACTCTCTGCAGGTCCCCTCCCTGCAGCAGGCAGCTGTTAGCTAAAATCCTACTGTACGCTACCTAGACATAGCTAGCAACTAGCTGGTGAACATTAAGGCATTTAACAGCTAAAGATATTTCCCTCAGGAGTTGGTAGAGGCCAATAACAGTGCTGAAATTAGTAGCAGTACTGGACTTAATTCATCAGGTGGCTGGAAACACAACTACATATGAATATTTCTCTGTTTCTTCTGGATGTGGAAATATGCAGTTGTTTGCTTAAGATGTCCACCATATCAGCTTAAAAGGTGGATAGTTTGTCAGTGTTTTATCTACATCTTGTTTCTGCTGCACCTAAGTAGCCAAAATATGAGTAATTGTGGGTGTGAGGGCTAAGTAACATATAAATTAGTTTCATAGGAAAACAAGCCTTTTCTTTTCAACAGTGACAGCTAAACTTTAAAAACTTAGTGTTCTTGCATTATTGCTTAACTCATGATTTATTTTTATTTGATGATTTGCATGAAAACTTTATTTATTAGGTACACCTGTTCAATTGCTTGTTCACACAAATAGCTGATCAGCCAACCACATGGCAGCAACTCAATGTATTTAGTCATGTACACGTGGTCAAGACAAGTTCAAATGTTTGAAAGTGACTTCGAACGTGGCACAATTGTTGGTGCCAGGCGGCTGGTCTGAGTATTTCAGAATCTGCAAATCTACTGGGATTTTCATGCAACCATCTCTAGGGTTTACAGAGAAAATAGAAAATAGAAAAAGAGAAAATATCCAGTGAGCAGCAGTTCTCTGGGCAAAAAAGCCTTGTTGGTGTCAGAGGTCAGAGGGGAATGGGCAGATTGGTTGGAGATGACAGAAAGGCAACAGTAACTCAAATAACCACTCGTTACAACCAAGGTATGCAGAATATCAACGCACAACATGTCGAACCTTGACGCAGATGGGCTACAGCAGCAGAAAACCAAACCGGGCGCCACTCCTGTCAGCTAAGAACAGGAAACTGAGGCTACAGATAGCACAGGCTCACCAAAATTGGACAATAGAAGATTGGAAAAACATCGCCTGGTCTGATGAGTCTTGATTTCAGCTGCGACATTCAGAAGGTAGGGTCAGAATTTGGCCTAAACAACATGAAAGCATGGATCTATCCTGCCTTGTATCAACGGTTTAGTCTGGTAGTGGTGTAATGGTGTGAGGTATATTTTCTTGGCACACTTTGGACCCCTTAGTACCAATTCAGCATTGTTTAAACACGACAGCCTGCCTGAGCATTGTTGCTGACCATGTCCATCTCTTTATGACCACAGTGTAACCATTTTCTGATGGCTACTTCCATCAGGATAATGCACCCTGTCAAAAAGCTAAAACCATCTCAAACTGGTTTCGTGAAAATGACAATGAGTTCACTGTACTCCACTGGCCTCCACAGTCACCAGATCTCAATCCAATAGAGCACCTTTGGGATGCGGTGGAACGGGAGATTCGCATAATGGATGTGCAGTCAGCAAATCTGCAGCAACTGTGTGATGCTATCATGTAAATATGGACCAAAGTCTCTGAGGAATGTTTCCAACACCTTGTCGAAAGTATACCACCAAGAATTAAGGCAGTTCTGAAGGAAAAAGTGATCCAACCCATTACTAGCAAGCTGTAACTAATAAAGTGGCCAGTGAGTTTATGTGTTCACCTGCTACTGTAGAAACAGGCCGTGTCTCAGGATATATGCAAATGCAAAGAGTTGTGATGTGTTCAGAGCTGTAAAAACACCCTAACAGAGAGCAATGCATATGATATGGACTGTAGCCTGTCCCTGAACAGGGCCCTAATTTCAGCTGCCAGCTGTTGCAGGCACATTTGACAGACTCCTCTTACCTAATGAAAAATAGAGGAAGTTTTTGATTTCTTTAGGAAGACACAATGTTTTCTGGGGCATTTCTCATCTTCTATTATTTTTTCATAACTCAAAAAACTAATCTGAAGTTTTCTAGTTTCTCCAAGATGTGTTTCCAAGACCTTGAACTTCTACTGCTTTCCATCTTCTTCTCTCACCCATCCAACTCTTCCACCTTCCGTCTCCTTCAGGCTCCACCCTTCCCTCTCCTTCCCTTTCAGATGAGAGCATTAATTTCCCAAGGTCTATCTGTGGCACACAGTGGCTCTGTGTAGCCTCACTTCTCCTTAAACACAAATTGATTTCACGCTCAAATCCTCAGAGTATAAATCACAGACCCTCCACCTGCTCCACACTACGTCTCTGTCTCCTTCTTTTCCCCTTACATTTCATTTTGTCTCCCCTTCTCCCCTTTACGTCTTCCCTGGCTCGCTGCTGATATGCACCTGTGCGCACATACATACACCTGAGTCTTGCCTGAGGTTTCTGACAGCTAAGTGGGCAGGGATGCGACGAGACTTTGAGGGAGAGAGAGCTGGAAGAGAGGGAGTGAAACAGTGAAGGCCGGAGGCATCCGCAGGGTGGAACGGGGCATGTTTCTAGAAAGGCTGTGTGTAGGAAAATTGAGGAGCTATTTTCATGCCACATTAAGTTGCACCAGCCTTCCACTACGAGCCTGTGCTCACACAGAGGAGGCTTGCCACTATTGTGAAGGCTAATAATCAACGCAATGGAGTTATTACCCAACACTACACTTCACAGGCCAAACCTAGACAGCATCAAAGGAGGAGAAGGGAGGGAGAGAGGAGGGGGAGACATGAATTCCAATGGATTGTAACAAATGCTGCTACCTTCAGCTCAGCCTCATTCATTTAATATGATTCAAGTTCACTTCGATCTCAGAATGGATATCTGGATGAATGGGATCAAAATCACAGGGGGTGACACAAAAAGGGAACAAAACAATGGCAAATATATAAAATGGGAATTTCCATTAGTGCGTCTTTGGTGTCTGTCCACTGTCATTACTGTGACAATAGAGGCTAGTGGGTGTAGGAGCCCTTGTGCTGGCTATACATCTCTCTGTATTATTATTAACACCACTCTAAGCACATCCCACCGCTGTCACTCTGGGGCAACATCACTATCAAATATTAAGCCCTGTGTCATGCTTATACATGCCTATTACTGCTACACTGTGTAAGTAAATTAACTATACAGCATCTGAAAGGGGTCATTATCAGCTGCAGTGTGAATAGGGCTGATATCAAAACAGCATTATCATACAACATGTTCCCACACGCCTGTCAGTCAAGTCCCCAGCGGATATGTTTCTGTGAACAGATGATTGTATTAAGATGTTAAGAACTCTGTTAACATCTCGATGTCAGCCAGGGAAGAGAACAGTGGTAAACGATCTGCGTAAAAGCAGTCTAAATGTATCAACATTGTTTGCACTGTGTTGTGTCTCTGATGTCTATTAGCACTGACAATGCTACTGTATATACAATCCCACTGCATGCAACTGTAGGGAACTTTGTGAATATACTGATTCTGACTACAGTAGCTAAAATATTATGGTGCCACTGTTTAAGTCACTGAATGTTCTGTATGTGTACGACAACGTTTGCCTTTTATAATGTAAGTGACAGCTGATACCATCTCTCCTACACAGATGTATATGTGCATATATAGGACTTCTAAATATATATATTTAAAATACTTATATTTAAAAGTCCCAAATGTGGAACATACACACACATCTGTCACATGAAATTCATAAACTTGATAACGTCTTTCATTGAATTCTTCCTGTCAGATAAAAGCCACAACCCCCAGTTTGTTCCAAAGGCATTCTGTTGAAGTCTCAAGTCAAAGTTGATCAGGTTTAGTTTCTCAGATCTTGGAATGCAGAAAACATCTTGCTGGCTGTATAATGCTCCTCATGACGAGTAAACAAAATTTCATCAGTGGAGTGCCCATTTAAATCTATGAAAAATGATGGTGGTTTTTTAATTCATTGGATTATATTTTAAGGTGTTCTTATTTATTCTACTGGACACAACCTATGTTGAATTGACACACTGAAGATACAGTCTCAACTGAAATTGGTCATCCAGTGCTTACCAAGGTAGTTATGTTTTTTTTTTTATGATGCATACAGGCATTCATGTTGGTGTACATTCAACATATGTTTACAGTATTTACTATATTCTAAAAATGTATTTGTACTCAGTATACATCTCTTGGTTTTACCTTATGGGATATGTAAACAACTTCATTGCCTGTTATTCCAGTTTGTTTTTATAGAACTGTTTTTAAAAGTCTGGCTCAGAAACCTCAGAAAAGGAGGGCTGAGGGAAGGAAAATGTTCTGACATCATGCTATTAACTCTGTTGGATCTTCAAAGCCACCTGAAGCCCTTTTGAACAAAAGACAGACTGAAAGAAGGTGCACAGCAATGTGAATTAATCTAAAGCACATCAAAGTGTTTTCAGATTAACCCACACCACATGCTTTATTTTTCCTTGCCAGAAAAACACTTTATACTTGAGAAGAAAACATCTGACAGAGCAGCTAATTCAGGAAAGAACTAGACATCTGTCTAAAACCTCATCTGTTAAAATGATCAACAATAGTGGAGACCATGCTGTTTGATTGCAAATAGTCTTTTTATTTTTCCTTGTGTTCAAGTACGGTCCTCTCTCAGCAGGGTCATCTAAGAAGCATGGACACACAATAACACACAACTCGCACCAGAGCCTGAGCATCTTCAGGTGGGATTTCTCTTTTGTCTCGATTGGGGCGTGGGGGGCAGGGGCTGATCAGCAGCTTCAACGTTTAGGTCAAGTGAACAAGATTCTTGTTGTACACCACATATTCATTTTTTCTCTGCGAACATTTGTTGCATTTAGTGACACTGACATCTGCACATAAAAATTATATATATATTTATATTTATATTCATATATTCATAGATTTGTCATTCTATATCAACAATTCATTCTAGTGATTTTTACCTTGGTTTTTCATGTTGTAAAACTGGAACTGTCGGTAGGAATGCCTTTTGGACACTGATTTGTACAGGACACGCACATACACGCAACAGAGGCACACACACACACACACACACACACACACACACACACACACACTACTACACACATGCATGCATAGATACGCTCGCTCAAGTTTACATGTACACACATGGGCCACACATTCTGTCACATACATGCACATGTACACAAACACACGCACATACGTGTCCACACACACGCGCCCACACATGCTCGGCCAACACAGAGAGGCAGGTCTATACATCTAAGGGAAGGAGATGTTACTCATGATCCCCAGCAATAATTACGGCTTCACCTGATCAAAACACAAGAAAAGAAAAGTTACAAACAGCTGAGGGAGTCATCCAGTCATTGTCTGTAAACTTCGACAGAATGTCCCTTTGAAGTCCTTCAGGACTGGCCCATGAGGTGTCAAAGTTTGGCACAATGTCATGTCTCTCTCTTGATCTGTCATGTACAATATTCACGGTGGCTCTTGTTGGACGGACCAGTTTTTATGCACAAGTGATGATGAGAAACCACTGAAAGTTGACATGGTCAAACATATCAGCTCCCCAAAGGGAAAGGACAACCCTTTCCAAAGACAGAGAGTGTGCTTTAAACATACACATATATTCTTTAGGCAGTGAAAGAGCACTTTCGTCGATGGGGACTCCGGAGCGATGCTGCTCTGCCACTCTGATGCTGCAGCCCTGAACTGCTCCTGACGTTTGAGCACGTCCACAACCGAATTCACTTGATGGACAGAGAAAAACACAAATACTGCGAGGTTTCCTCTCTGGCTAGGAAAAGGGCAAAAACGGAGGTGTCGACAGACATCCGCCCTGACGATGTCTGTCTTTTCTGCTTCTTGAGTTCGTATTTCACTTATTTTTGTTGCTTTTGTTGTTTCAGTAGTCAGTCATGGGGGAAAAAATCATAATTTCATAAGTGGCCCCATCAAAAACATGTGTAATATACACACTATATCACCTTGGAACTGTACACAGAAAATAAAAATGCTTCTTTGATAGTGAAAATTTAGAAAAGTACAAATAAAGAAAGATGTAAAAGAAGGATGACAGAAAAAGAGGTCTGTTGATGATGACATTCCTTGAAAACTAATTCAGAAGCCTCTGTAGGCGGCAAGGCCATCGCAAAAATAAAAGGGGGGATAAAAGCAGTGCTACGTTTGTCACTTGTGGTAAACATCCACTTCTTTCCTTGTGCCTGATGTGCTTTCGTCTTTTTCTGTGCTTTTATTCCTCCTGACCTCCTCAAGGACCCTCATGCCCTCTTTGTCTCTCCTCTCTTGCTCTATCTGCCTTCAACAAAAGGTCAGGCCACTTCCTGCTCCTAGAGTAAGAGCACACCCTATATCTTGAACCCATCTCTCTCCTTCTCTTTAGGCCTCTCTCCACCTGGTTGTTTTCTCTCATTATATATTCCCCTGCCCACTCCTCTCTCACCCTTTCAAACACATTTCCTCATATCTACTCCCACCTCTTCCACTCACCGGTGCAATGGAGCTGACTGTGAAGAAGAAAGCGATCTGAAAAAAAAAAAAAGAAACGAGAAAACTAAAAAGGAAAATGTCGGCATGCACATGCACAGTCTCTCTTTGTCACTCAACCTTACTTCACTTCATAACCCCATCAAGCTTTGTCATCCCCCTTATTTTAGAAAACACAAATTGCCTCCCACCGGCTACAAGTCACATTTCAACATGCCACTTGCTGTCATCTTGTGTTAATCTGCTGTTGATCGCTTGCAAAAATAATCCCTTTCACATACGCACACACAGACTTTCTCTTGACCCCCCCCCCCCCCCCCATCATGTCTAACTAGACCCAGGAGTCAGGTGAGGCCGGGTAGTGGCTGGTCTCGTAGTTCAGTTCGCTGTATGGCCGAGAGGCCGAGTAGAAGTCTACGTAGTTGCCGGTGGATTTGAGGCCCAGATGCATCCGCAGGTCTTCCCGCGGGTCTCGGGGTGGTCCGGTGGAGCTTGGAGGCTGCTGAGGTTGGGCCTGAGGCTGAGCCTGTGCCTGGACCTGTGGCTGTGGCTGGGAGGGAGGAGGTGGAGGTACCTGGTCCTCGTAGTAGACCTCGTCGAAGCTTCGGCTCTGGCTGTGAGGTGGAGGCTGTGGCGGCTGAGGCTGGGGGAAGGAAGGAGGGGGAGGGTAGGGATCGTAGTCTTTCAGCACAGCTGCTGAGGGGCTGTCCTGCTGGGGCGGGGGGGGCACGACGCAGGGCTGGACCGGAGCCTGGTGTGGGACGGTGGAAGTGAGGCGGAAAAGTTGTAGGTGGGGGTAAGGTGCAACGAGTAACAATGGAGAGTCATAGAAATGTGAGTAGTGAAAAGAGGGGCGGGAGGTAAAGGTGGAGAGATGAAGAGGAGATCAGAGTGGCAGGTTGAGAGTGAGTCCATGGGGGAGAAGGGTTTGAAAGGCAGGCAGTATGTGTAAAAAGGCTCAGATAGGAATCAACTGGGAAGGGACTCATGCTGTGAATTCTCTATTACATGCAGGTATTAAAGGGGGCCATTTATCTCTAACATTATAACTCTCACATGCTAGCTGTATGTGTGTGTGTGTGCCTGAGTGTATATGTGTGTATATAAATGCAGTCATATGTGTAAAAACTCACACGCATTTCAGTCACTTAGTAGAGTTTAACTGCCAGTTTGGGTCCATACAAAGGACCTTATATAGTAATTATGTATTTTATACAGATGATCGAGAAACCTAATTTTCAATTTGAATCTTCTTAGTCAAAGGCTATGATGCTTTCCGTTTCACCTCCCTCTTCACTGGCAGTCATTAAACAGAAGCAAATAATTAGCGCAATCAACCAAGGTAATGATTTTATTTGCCAGTCGGGTGTGGCTTCAGGTTGCAGGGGTTTGAGGCTGCCTGAAGCTGAAGGCGTGTCTCCATTGCACACTCTGCCTGTGGTCTTTATTTTATCACAGTGCTATCCACCCTGCTGATATCTCTCCTAATAAACCCCCTTGTCAAGACAGCATATGCCAATTTATGAGAGCCCTGACGACATGCATGCACTGCTAAAATCTGCTGAGCTGGTGTGTGACTGTGTGTACATTTAAAAGTGTGTAGTACATTTATAGAGTACTATTAACTCACCTGGTTTTGCTTGATATCATCACTGGCGGTCAGGTAAGAGTTTCGGAACAACGTAGATGTCCCACAGGATACTTGGACTGGAGGGATGGAAGATAAATAAAATAAAGGAGAAAGACAACACCTTTATGTGAAAGAATGTTTACGATAACTAGTACCACTACTAGTGCTATTAATAATAATTCAAAGACCAATAAAACCGAATAAATAAAAAATCCACAACTGGCTTACTCAAAAAATCAGCTAATTAGGGTCTAAATTTTCCTGTAGTTTGTCTAAAAATCTGGCAATTAGTCTGTTACCTCAAGAAAAAAAGACAGAAAAAATTAATAGAGAGAGAATGAAAACACAGAAAAGAGACCAATAGATATAAAGAGAAACACAGCCAATGAGAGAGAGAGAGGAAGAAAAACAAACAAATAGAGGATGGAGTGATAGTGAGAAAGTAAAGATAGAAAGATAGTGGACAGAAAGACTGGCAAAGATGGAGACAAATCAAAGTGTGCGAGTAAGAGAAGAAAAATAGTGTGAGGTCCAAAAAAGACAGATAAGAGGAGAAAGCCAGAGGAGAAATAGGAAATGAAAAAAAGAAGAGAAAGAAGATAAAGAGGGGGATAAAATAGAATCATTTAATTCTTGTCTGTCTCTCCATCACACACACACACACACACGCACCTGCCATGCCGTCTTTCCGTGATGTGTGCTCTCCTTTGTTGCTATGGAAACCAGCGTTGGTTGCCGTGGAATCGTAGTCCATCTTGCGTTCCTTCAGACTCATCATCTCTCTGGGGGAGGCTGGAGCGCTTGCTACACACACACACACACACACACACACACACACACACAAAAAATAATGAGCAATAAACCCAGAACAGTATGTGCCTTCACACTCTGCGTGCTTATATTTGTGTGTGTGTGTGTCTTGGTCTTTCAAGGTGCACAGTCATTATTCATCATTTAGCTTGTCAGCATAAAGGGTCACCTCCAGCATGTTAAAGGACTTCTGGGAATTCACACGCACACGCACACAAGCACACACGCACGCACACACCAGTATTTGGACACATTATTTGAATATCAAATTTCACATCTGGTGCACGTTTTCTCAATTCAGACAATGTATTATTTTTTTCCCTTTATGTGATTATAGCTCATGTGAAATATCCAGGTCTGAAACTGGCAAGCTGCACGTTATGAGGTAGAAAACAGATGGACACACTGGACGTCATGCCATCACACAAACAGGCCTTATCTTTGTCTTGAAAAAAAAAAAAAAAAGTACCTTAACTTAAACAATGTCTTGACTGATCAAGTAACCTTAGACATAAAAAAAAGAACTCTAGGGCAGCAACACAACAACAACAAAAAATACATTCAAAACATTTAAGTCCTTTACCTGACTTGAATCTTTAAAAGGATTGTTTGAGGTATGAGGTAACTATCCACTATCCAGTTCTGTAAGAAATGTCTACCTGACAGCAAGTTAAGCACTGAAAATATCCTAAATATAGTGTACACTTGAACTGATTTTGTTTTTTCCCACCATCTACTGGAGGTAATACACTGGTAGTACCTTATACAGCCCCACTTAAAAATTCTCAAACTATCCATTTAAGTTCAGTCAAGATGGCCAAATCAAGGCTATAACCAGTTTGAAAGTACAGAACAGTTTTCAGCAATGGTTTTCAACCTTTTTTGTCTGACTTATCTCGCATTATTAAATGAGTTCAAATACCCATTCATCAACACTACCCATCATCAATTTTATACTGGATGTTTTTTTCATACAGAACATACTGATTACAGATTAGTCTATGACTGGTTTCTTTATTTTTTTATTTAGCTACGCAATCGCAACAAGCATTGTTAAGGTGCTAAAACTAATGGGAGGCTTATCGTAGCCACTAGTACTGGTTATTGCGACAATAAATGCAATTATCATTAGCCTCACACCAATTTGCGATCAAGTTGTGTGTGTGTGTGTTTTAACAACTGTATGTTAACTTTACAATAATTGAGCTTGATGGCTGATTTCTTCTCAAACACCGTCCTTTTGGAATTTCAAATCTCTTTTACATCTTCAAACCTCAACAAGAAAATGTTTTCTATTTCTGTAACTTTCTCAAGCTTTTAGACCAGATCTTTTTTAAACACATGAATGACGCATGCCCAGCACGCATACTGTACATACAGTCTGTTTCCCCCCCCATATTTCTCTCTCACAAACTCCCACTCACACACACACGCACGCACACACACTGAGCAGGTCAACATGCAATCCCCTTATTGCATACTTAAAGTGCTTACTCAATCCCCGTTATCTTGACACATTAAATTGCCAGAATCCTGCCTACCTGTCTGCTGCTTAGCTAAACATTCCTGCAACTACCCACCATACCTACAGTATAAAATATTGAATATATAATCTAAACCCTGAGAAGTGAATGACATTCTAAAAAGTTCTTTGGACCTGTTCAACCAAACTTTAGGACTGGACTAGCTAATGGAGAGAATCAAGTGTGCATCAATACTCAATATGTGGGTGTGTGTGAATACCCAGCACACTTACACTCACAGTTAATGGAGAGCACCACTCTCAGTTGCGCAAGCAGAAACATCTCCAACATAAAAGAGATGTAGGGCATGCCAAAAATTGTTTGTTCTCTTTAGCTGTTCTCCTACACCCTGATAATAGTAGTGGGGCAAAACACTTAGAAATATGACCACCAAACTGAATAAAGGCTTTCAGAGTGATTTTTGGAGGGTCTTGGAATCTCACTTTATCTATTTGGAGACTACTTTTTCAATCCAACCTTTCAATATTTGACATTAAAGGCACATACACATGATGATTAGCGACTATTTGGTTGTATTAATTAAATAACTAACATTTAGTAAGGCAAGAGAGACAGGGGAAGGCAGGAGATACAGGCTTTTTATTATGTTTTGACACTTTTGATATTTATTTCTTAGCATATGACACCTCTGCAGCGGATTCAATTAAGGTGGACGCTTAAACCTGTCACAGACACCCCCAGAGACTGTGCCATCACTACTGGTTACGGATACAGAGGGGACCTGACTTGTAACTGCGGGATATTAGAGACTGGGAAACTCAAATTATCAGCGCAAAACACAGCAGGACCCTGTGGGCCATGGTGGATGCAAAGGTCTCTCTCCCTCTTGTATCTCCCCTCAGTCTGTCTCTCTGCCATCCTTGCAGCCTGCAACCTCCCCTACTCCTATCCTATCTCTTTCACAGTTTTACCACTCTCTCCTCACTCTCTCTCTCTTTCACTCTCCTCTCCCAGTGTGCCTGCACGCCATCATTACTCCTTTTTCTTTGATCCATCTCTGAGGGGCCGGATTGCAGTCTGGAGCGTATGCAGAGAGGAGATACAGATGCATGTGGGTGTGTATGTGTGTGTGCGTGAGAGTGAGTCTGCGTATTGATGCAGCCCTTTAAAGAGTGAGAGATCAGAGAGAGGTGAGAAGAAAGCTGGATTACTGCAAAGAAGAGGAGGAGAAGAATGAAATGGGCAAACGTGAAGGGGTATATGACTAGAAAGGCAAAGGGGGAGAGGCCAGGAGTGTAGAGAGGAGAGGAGCAGGAAAAAAGATGGAAGTCAATTCCAGCCATTTGCCATTTACTCCTCCACTGTACTACAGACATGCACAAATTTCTCTGTTATTTTCAATGTCGTTGGCCAAAGTCATATCATCATCCTTCACTTCCTCCTCGCTGCATTAACCATCCCTCAATCCCTAATTCTTCTTGCCTCCTTGCTTTTTTCTCTTTATCTCCCTCTCTGTTTATCTCATCCCTCCCTCTTTCTCTGTCTCCACACACACACACACACACACACACACACACACACACACACACACACACACACACACACACACACACACACACTTTTCTCTCACTCACTCCCTCTGTTTTTCTCTTAGCTGGGTCCTTGAAGACCTCTCTAAGCTGAGAGGAAGGGAAAGTACTTTTCTGCCTCATCAGCTTGCTAAGCCCGGTGTGGAGAAAGCACAGCTAAAGGCCCTCCTGCTACTGATGCTAACAGCTAATGCTAATACTCCCTTTGCTAAGCATGAAGGCCAACGGGCTCAAGCTAAAGGCTAACGATAATCACACTTTACACCATGAAAGCCTGTGGGTGGCGAGCACTGACGCTAGCAGCTATTTAGCCCCGGTGTAAAGACTTATCGACCGGTAAATGTTGATGCCTCTGGCTTATGTCTAAATTATAGCTCATTAGAAACCATGTGCATCCTGTGCCTTCTGGTTGTACTCATATAACCCTGCATATGTGCGGACATACACATCCTGAGTAAGTTGTATCCTTACACCAAGTGTCTTCAAGTGTCATGTGTTCCTCACCAGAGCGGTTATTTGGGGACGTCCTGACAGGGGAGACTGAGGGAGTTCGTGATGAGGAGTAGGGCCTCTGTCTGTCTCTCTCTATCGTTGAGGCAGAGCCCACAAAGTGATACTGGGAATAACCGTCCTGCAAAACAAACACACAACAGCAAAGAAGAAACTGGTTACCCGTTGTGATAAGTAACTGCACAAACACAAAATCCAATATTTAGTTGTTATTTTTTTGTTTTGTTGTTTGCAGTAGAAATGATCGACCATGGAAGAACCAGTTTAGTAAGTGAGCAGTAGGAAGTCGAACCTCAACAATGGCTACATCGCTGATTCACTATTGATGAATGACAGAACTACATTTGTATTGTAGTGGTTAAAAGATAAAGCTCTCCATGTTCTCATGTTGCAGCACTGTTTAAGGCCACGTTTCTAGGCACAATTAGTAGCTGAATCTTACTATGATACACATTGATACACATGTTGAAGAGACACATAGGCACACACACACACACACACACACACACACACACATACAATTATTTACATAAGAAATGATGAATGAAATGTTTGGTGTTTAGTCGACCATTTCTATGAGCCACTGTATTGCAATATTGGATTCCTTGAGTTTACCGACCTGTGGTAGGCGAGTCAAAAATGTATTCTGGACACTGAAGGACAAATACACTACAAACCATCCACACACCACAAATTACCACACTTGCATCAAGCCTGAGCTTAGTGAATATCCCTCTGTCCTTGTAGAAGAAATTAAAACAACTAACAACTCCACAAGCATAATTACTGCCAAGCAAATGACTTTGTATCTGTATTAGTTTAGCAGTGATTGGAGTAAAGCCCTTTTCATAAAAATGGATTATGAGAGTCAACAACAATTACAAAGCTGGAACCAAATTCAATTTAGCATTAAGATAATTGGGCACCTTTGAATGCAAAGCACAAGCAGATGATAAAAGATGATGGAGAGAAGTTCTATCATAGCTTTACTGTCTATGGGCCTTGGCTCAGCAGTGGGAAACTCGTTGGACCTCGGTGACTGTGAGTACATGGGAGGGGTGAATCACTTCGGTACAGTTAGGCTGGAGAGGAGGAGACGGAGGAGGAGGAGAAAGAGACGACTGCGAGATGGAGGAGATGAGGCAGAAAGAAAGGGAGGAGGGACAGACAGTGCTGAAGCTGGGAGAGACAAAAGATGACTGAAAGTTATGAGAGCAAGGAGGAGGGAGATGGAGGGAGAGTAATGACAGGAGAGTAAAGATAGCAAGAGGAGGAGAGAGGTAATGAGAGGGAGGGGTGCAGATGGAGAGGTAGATGAAACAGCCAGAGAGAAAGTAGGCTGGGGTGAGCACAGTCCCATGTCCTCCCTTGACTCCTATTTCCTGGCACAGCGCTGAGAACTAATAGAAAGCTGGATCCTCTGACACAGTAGTTCAAAGTTAGCTCACTTTCAGTCTACCATCCCATCCTCCCTCCTTTCCATTTCATCTATTTATCCACCACTCCTCCAGTCTTCTCACTCACCTTGTTTCATATTCACTTTCGCCTTTTCCCCTCAAACACATCTCATTATAAACCATGTAACCTCCTTATGGTACACTGGGCCGCTGTGCAATTGGACACTGTCAAACTGTCATGCTGCTCAAATGAACACAGTCTCTGAATATTGAATGATGAATGTATTTTGCAGAGTGATATGTGCAGTCTGCTGTCTATAAATGTGGCTTGCAAATGGGCTCCAGGAATGCCATAACATACAGTTTCTTCCCTTTTCTCCCTCTTAAGCAGCTTTAAGGTGGGAGAAATCATTAAATTCTACACCGCCACAGTATCATATACTGTATTTTGTGTATCAGCTTGTTCCAGCTCTTCACTGATTTGAAGATGTGTGAAATGTTCAAACCCACGATTCCCTATAATTCAGCCGAACAAACATGGTATCTTTGGAAATTTAGGAATAGAATTCAAAATAAAGTTCTGTGGGTTTGAACAATGATTGGCATCACAGCATTAGTTTGTAATGTCTGGCTCACCAGCCAGTCAGTGAGGTTTAATGGGTTGAATAAATATTAAAATCGACATCAAAATTTCATATGGGGCCAAATCAGAGGGCGGCTAGTGTTTTTGCACCATTTTGCACTATATGCAAGGTCCACTGCTTGTTCTGTGTCAGTGTGTACTGTGAAACATTACATATTTAAGCTAGCATCAGCCCCATCAGCTCCATGTGGAGTAC
>NC_060150.1:31825719-31860719 GCF_021292245.1 Micropterus dolomieu | reverse complement strand
GTGAAATGACTTGTTGAAGTGAATCAAATTGCAGTGTGCAAATAACCTCTCTCGATGTTCTGTTGAATGTCTTTTAACAAAGGTTTCATATTAAATGCTGAATATGGGACAATACTGAATAATATAAATATTTAACGGACACTTTACTATACAGCAACACTTCCACAAACTAGGGCTTCAGAAACTAAAACTGATTCTTATAAGCATCACAAAGGTATCATTTGTCGCAAGGTTTGCATTGTATAGCACATAAGCAAGTATGCAGCACAAATACATCATCAGCTTCATTCTTCTTTTTTCTCTCCGCCCAGAGATGACAAAGACACACTGAAAGCCAAGGACATCTTCTGGGAATGTGTTACTTAATATTTTTAAATATCTCACCAAAACTTGTTGATTATGCTTCTGAGGTTGTAGTGCGCTGAATGGCAGATAACCTTGGTGGCAGACATTCACTCAACAACACTCACTACTGACAAGTATAAGGAACAGAGCATCTGTCATTATTTTTAATCAAGTTCCAAGTGTGTGTAAGTATTTTTCATTTGAAAAGAAACAAAAGATCCGGAGGAGGAGAAAGTGGGTTTCAACAGTGTTTGTGTTGTGTAAGAGAGAAATAGATAAGAGTGTGTCTGTGTGAGAGCAGCACACACACAAATCATCATTTCTCTAGACCTTATACGATTTCCCCCCAACTTTCTGCTTGTTTGTGCCATTCTTCTTGAGCTGCATGACCGCTACTGTATTATTGAGCTACCGTTTCCTGGTCGCCAATAGCATTAACACCATTCAGTCTTCAGGATGGGGATAAATAACCATTAGCATTGATGTTAGCCTGTGGATGTGTGTAAGTTAGAGTGTGTGTGTGTGTGTGTGTGTGTGTGTGTGTGTGTGTGTGTGCGTGTGTGTGTGTGTGTGTATGTGTTTACGTGTTGGGGAAAAAAACAAACAGTCTAGTGACTAACACAAAGTTATTGATCCTCCTGCCTCAGTAAACACACTGTTGCTCACTTGTGATGGTGTCCAGCAGAACCCCATTATTCTTTTGTTTGGAGGTAGTTATGACTGACCTCAAGGCGAAAGTACACACATACACACACACATAGATATACACAGCACACACAACAAAGGTGCATGTAAAGTGTACTGCATAAGATACTCACATATACACTTAAGTACACACACAAATAAATTAAGACACAACTACATTGGGCCATAAACCCCACAGACTACAGCAGCCAGTCTCCAAGCTAATGTCTGCTGAACAAATATGATAATGCTGAGGTTGTTTAGAGATCTACCTTGGTTTTTTAATGAATTGACTTCACTCTATGCCAGTCACTTCATCTTTGCTTCAAAGCTTATTTGTAGGCTACACTGGTGTACTTACAGAGTCAACCTGCTCAAGGCTCATGTGATAGAACCAACACCTTGTTAATGGAGCTACTGCTTGGTTCATATACCATACAGTACTTCACCTTGCTGGGGCCGGCTGGACTTGTTTGAGTGATTGTTGCATTGTCATTTGCCTCCCAGTTGTGTATTTATTCAAATTAATACCATAAATTACAAAAAATGCTGTCAGCTTGTGACAAACATGGGCAATGTCTTGCTAAGTTGTCAATTGCAGGATGGAGTTAGCTTTAGCCCAGTTTAGCTGCCGCTTAAGACTGCAAAGATTTAAATTGAGTCTGGGAGACAACAGCAAATCCTATAGAGGTCGAAACCAAAAACTTCAGCTGTCACAAAAAGGGAGCTTAATCTTCCGATGTGAGTAAATTATAATTTAACTGTGTTTCCTAAATTGCTTCATGAACAGTTTAAGAAGAGAACTGTCATCAATTCCTGTTTCAGCGAAAGCCCTCATCTTAATATAGTTAATCCTTAGATAGTTTAATACCAATTTGCCATATATAGTAATTACTTTCTTTTAATTATAAAGGTGCTCTGTCAAAAACCTAATATAATTAACACAAGTGCTACTGCCAGCCAATTTGATATGTATCTCTCTTTTGCCAAAGCTTGTTAATTTTCTTGCTTTTTCACAACACAACTATATCCAGAAATATTTTTTAAACTCTTACAATTTATTTACGTTAAGCATCAATCACTCAATGTCAGAGCCCCTAGTCAGAAGAGATTTGCAAAGCACTAATGAATTAATGGATGGTGTCAATATTATGACAGCATTACGCTTCAACATATCTGATAATGTGAAGACGGGGTTAAATGCACTGTTTTAGAATAATGTTTTTGGTTTATGTTCAAATCATCATTACGCTTTTAACTAACTAATTAATAAATTGTGATTCATTCATTATGTAATAGCAGACCTATCAAATGTGTGTCCTTGCAGATATTGACGTCAGATGAATTCTTCATCTACTGGGAGTCTCAGCCAGTAGTCATAATTGACCATACATGACATTATAGAGTAGAAAATTTATATTTACCTTTGGTTTACTGTATGTGTTTCACAATAGATAGTAAGGTTATAAATCCTCAAAAGTGATGTCTGGCATGCAAACATAATTTCTTATGGATTAAATGGTAGTTAGTGAGAGGAAAAATAATATGAGATGAACTGAGACCTAAAAACGTATGAGCACATGGTTTGTGCTACATCCTACCTTCTTGTAGAGGGAGCGCAGGTCTCTGTACTGCCACATACTGCTGAGGACCTGAGAAGCTGCCTTTACCACCTTTGCTGAGTGTCTAGAGAGAGATATAGAAAGAGAGAGTTATTTCTCCAGGGCCCCATTCCTTTGGATAATGTTGCGATGTTATTCTGTCCCATCTTTACCAGCTGTGTGCAGGCCACTGGCACTTGTGATGGTTTTAAGAGAAATTGCTCTTTTTGGCAGAGAATGATTTCCCTTGCACACAAACTGAGTTTCCAGATGAGTTGAAAATGACCCTCTCTGCCATGCTAATGGTCCCATCCCTGCCACTTTGCTAAAAAATGACTTAAGTGGGAATCAGTTCATAATCCCTGCCCTTCTAACAGCTACAGAGGGAAGCAGAAGGGACGCTCATTTTCCATTTGTTCACCAAATTTAACAGAAATGTTCCTGAAAACAGGCACCACCCAGGGTTTTATTTGTTCCCAGTAAAAAGAACTCAAAGTGTCACAAAAATTGAAATATGGGGTAATGGTATCAACAGGAAGCCACAGCATACTGCAAGCACAATGCACTGAAATGTATCCAAGGTACATATGAATAAAGTCAAGGAAGGAAATAACATATTCACCGCTACAACATTTTTATATACTGAGACAATTTGCATTTGAAAACAGATCTTAATGGACACTTTTTACATTTGGTCATATGTCATGGTGGCTTCACTACCTTGAACACCAACAAGAATTCGGATCCTTGCAAGATTATTCTTATTCATTGCATTTGACTGAATTCTAGCAAGAGGCAAAAGTTTTGGGGCTGCCAAACCATGCTGCTATTTGTATGAATGCGGACTAGACAGTAAGTGCTACAGACGCGAAACTCACAGTGTAGGTCCAAACCACTGCATGTACCTCAGGCAAATAAGCAATGTTATTGCGTTTGGGCTTGGAACTCACACATACAAGGGCGCATATCAGAAACCTTATATCCACACGTTCGGGGGATCATGGCATAGACCATTCCCATTTCTACCTAGACTTTTTTCGCTACATTGCAATACCTGAGAAACCCATTTTAATTAACTCCTCTGAAGCCGATCGGATTTGCACCAAATTTGGCACGGACCACCTCTGGACCAAGATGATTTGTATAGGAAATTTTGATCCGCGAAAAAATGGCCCATTTATAGGCTAACAAATCTTTCCAAAAAATGTTAAAATCAGGAATTGATGTCATATGTTAGGTTTGGAATGGAAGATCAGCACCAAACTTGGCACGGAACATGTCTGGATGAAGCTGATAAAGTTAGTGGTCCCCAGATTGATACGTGAAAATCTGTTCCAAAACACAAAAAACAGGAAGTGATGTTGGATCCTACTTAGGGATTTCCAAACAACACCAAACCTGGGAAGCTTATGTGGCATGCCTTCCCAATGGGTTGTATGAAATTTGGTGTCAATTGGCCTCTAGGTGGCGCTATTAATCGTATATCAAATAACTCCCCATACTCCCATACACATACAGTACATTCGTTTTATATATCCGTAACCACAAGTCCCTTTAATTTCAAACTTTTGTCATTTATTCACCATTGCCCCTGATGCCACGGCGAGGCGCCCAGGTCGACTCGGGTGGCCTATGCGTGGGCACGGGGCACTGGGCACAGCTGGCGCCAGGAGGCTTGGACCCCGCTTACAGCTACTTGCAGTTCTAGTTATTACTGTATTTTCACAATCTGAAAGTTTGTGTGAGTTGCGTGGCACTGCTGATAAGGAGCATTTATCCTCAGTGTGCCTATCCTGAGAAAATGAAGATGTGTGGGCTAATAGCAGCAAACTACACTCACTGTGAAATTTGCACTTACAAAGGTATCTTCAAGCTCTCTCTCTCTCACTATCTCTCTCTGTAATGGTGCCCTTGAGCATAATTCCCCAAATAGTCCAAGTATCTCTCCATAACAATAAATGAACGTTTGACCTCTGCCTGATAACAATCTGGTGTCATGGCAACCCCTGACCTGCTGGTTGCCATAGCAGCAATGCAAAACACCCTGCTCGGCCTCCCATGGTGACAGGAGTTATATCCCTGCTGCATCTTCCTTGTTGTTCTCCAGCTGTCATTTGTGGACGAATGATCACAGGGAAGGCAGACGCAGTTATTAAGGCACTGGTCACTACTGACAGACAGGGTGGGATGAAATGATGTCTTGACATGTACAATACGATAATCTATGAGAATCTGTTTTGTCTTTTTCCCTTGCCTTTACATTATATTTTAGGGTTAGTTTGTCCTTGTAAACGAGGAAAGTCATTAGAGAGCTTTCTCATTTCGTTCCCATGCTTAGTCCGAGATTATTTTTCAGAATCATCATTCTCTCTCTCTGAGGCATCAGTGAATGACTCAAACAAACAAATATATAATGGATATATAATGTAGCACTTTTCCTCTTTGGCTTTACCTGTGTATCAGAATCCAATCCTAATGTTGTGAGAGTTACAGTAAGTGTTCTTTACCTTTCCTGAGCAGAAAATATTCCCTGCTCAAATCTAAAAGACTGTTAAACACATAGCATCTTTACGATCCAATAGCCACTTCAGCAAAAGCGTAGGTAACTCTGTTCTGTGGCAGTACATATGACATACTTCTCTATAACCTATTATAATATATCAGTATCAGATTTATAATTGCATCATTTGAGGATTCCTGCTGAACCTAATTTGGGACTCAATTGTAAATGCAAATGTATTTCAGATAGATGTTAAGTTGTAGGGATGAACTCAGTAGCATGACAGTAACACAGGTTTTTCTTATTGGGACAACACCTGTAAATAATACAGCCACTCATAATGCTATAAGGTATTTTGGGTAAAATAGTCTACCAAAACAGTGTTAATGGTAAATTAGTTGTCCAAGGTGTTGGACCAAGGTCTTATTTGTTGTTTTTACATTCTGCCTTGTGCTAGAGGAAAAGCAATGTGCTTTGTCCAGGCCAGTATGCTATCTTCATATGTATGAAGGCTAATGGTATGCTAGTTTAGAGATGTGACACTGAGGAAGAAGCTGAGTGTTGGCACATAAAGCAGTTTTGAAATTATGATGGAGACATCTCTTTAAACCTGCAAGACCCACCAATGGGTCTAAATGATTTACAAAAATACCAAATATGTCACGCTGTCCTTTTGAGCATTGCCTCTATGACGATGCACATGCAACATATCTAGAATTTTGCCATTTGATGCAATGTACGGACGTACAAATCATGGTGCCTTCAGTCTTGAAAATGTTCTTGAAAAAAGGTTTTCTCTTGTTATCAAACAAATCAGCAGTTTTACTCTTAAAGTTGAAAATAACCTAATTTCTTGTTATGGTCTCAAAACTTTGGCCTACTCACTTGTCTCCTTTGCTGCGGGCGATGCCGATGAGTTTTTCTATGCCACCAGCATCCCGCAGGGCTTTGGCGTTCTCCATGTTCTTGGTGATGACTTCGTGCAGTGCGCAGCAGACGGCAGTAACCGTATCGTCTGACATGGCCTTGCTGGGAGGGCCTGTGGTCCCGGAGGTCCCACTGCTGGTGGCATTATTGTTGCTGCTGCTACTACTACTGCCTGGTAACCGATGGATCAAATCTCTCATGGCATATTTACCTGGTGTGTGTGAAGAAAATGAAGGAAAGGGACAAAAACATTGTCATATTTTATTCTCTGCACATCCAATTTTGTTGTAAACATCTTGAAAGGTTGTTCTAGAAAATGCCCTTGGATGGAGGATAGATATATAGGCTACTGGACTGAACTCTGACAAAAGGAACATATGATTTCCAATTTACAGTCTGAAAAACTATGTGTAGGGCTGAGGGTTTACATTTTCTATGGCAGTTCATATTCCTATTCAAAGAGATGATTTCAGACACGCATTTATGCTGTGGTTAAGGATGAATGTACGATATAAAAATCCATCTAATTACCTCAATAATATACATAACAGATACTTCAAAGCCTCTATGACATAAAACTAATATTGCTGTTTTACTATTTTTTTCAAAGCAAGTATGGCTAGTGAGTGGTTTGGATAGCTCCATAAAGCTTTAGTTTGAGAAGTCACACTGCAAATCCTCTGATGCACACACACTAATGCAGACATGCTGAGAATCCAATAAAAGGGGCGACTCACGGTATTTCGGTGAAAAGGCTGGCATATGAAGAAAATGAAGAAAAAAAACTGACATTCAAAGAATGGGTTGTTTGAGAGATCGAAGCAACAGAGAGAGGGAGTAATTAAGAGATGCTGTCAGATAGGAAACTCATAAACTCAGGTAGTGGGAGAGTGGAGCAGATGGAAGCAATAACATTTGGAGTGAAGGGGAGTTTAAGGTAAAGTGGTGTGAGTATGGATTTTAAAAAGGGAATGATGGAGGTTGAGGACAAAACCACCTACATGTAATCTGAGCTCACCCACACAGTAAAGGAGTCTGTATCATGCTGGTCTTAGTTAGATGTGTTTCTTAGTTACATTGATGACACTTTGCAGGGACACATGAACTGCATTCAGGAAACAATTGACTGTTATTTCCTGCAGTATTTCTGAGTCAATTACTCCGACACTCACAGTGGTGTTTCCCATGAGAGCGAGATAACCGGATATGAAGATGACTGAGCAAAGGGGCCAATACAGGAGAGATCAGAGCAAATAGGGGGCGAGTGGAAGAATGGAAGACAGGAGAGGAATTGAAGAGATGAGAGGGAAGAGGTGCTTGTGCTGACTGGGGTGGTGTGTGGAGATTCATCTAATATGAGCAGCAGTCAAGAGGTAAGAAATGCCTTGACCGTCATAAAACCTGTCAATTACACTTGATTCATCTCAAGCTCCTGGGATGAAACCCATAGGTCATGTTTCAGGTGAAGAACCATCAATTTTGATGCAGAGGTGATTGCTGAATAATGAACCATGGCTGAAATGTGGTTAATTTTTAACAAAATCAACTCAAAAGAACTACTAGGACGAGGCCTCTTACCCTGATGTACACTAAAAGGTACACTTCAATCAATAGAGCATCTCCACAAGAATTAATCAGTCTATCTTCTCTATGATATGTTGCTGGGTGTGACAAAGCATGCCATTTATAACACTGTGAGTGCATGCTAGTTTGTGTGTGTGTATACAACATTGAAGGGCTGCTCAGTGTGAGTCACTGTCTCCTAAATTTTACAAATGCAAGTCCTCCACAAAAGAGCTGGATCAGATAAAGTAGCTGAAAAGTAAGTGCTACTCTAAGTGTTATATCCACTCATAGTATCTTAAAGTGGACTATTACATCCTCTGGCAGGGAGAAAAGCTGGAGGCCAAAACACTCAATTTGCAATAACCACAAAATACTTTTTGGATTTCCCTGGGAGTTTTTTCATTGTTTGTGAAATAATGTTTCTAAACAGCTCATTTTCACTGCAACAGCACAACATTACAGAATACCTATCTAACCACAGCTTTGCATCAGAGGTCTAATCTTCTGCATCCCAAGGTGCTACTTTAAATTTATTAAGTCTTAGTGAAAAATAAAAGTAAAAGCAATACATCCTTGTGGGGATTTGTTCATTCAGTAGTATGCAGTCAGAACCAAATCTAAGCCTGAAATCTCCCCTTCATATTTCCCTTCTTTTATTCATTTTATCTTTTCTTAAACTTTTTCAAAAAATTACCTACTTCTTTATAATGTTTTTTCAAGACCAATCTATCACCAATCTATCCACGAAGCCCTTAGAGGCTGGTGGTAAATCCCTTCCCTATTACCTCTAATAAGTCGAAGTGATCCGGGAAGGGCAGAGAACAGTAAAGCAATACACAGTGAAGCAAAGTCAGATGACACTATCAACCTTCATCAAGCCAGGGAACGAACACACACACACACACACACACACACACACACACACACAAAAGTCTTCACCCTAAAATTTTATTGGAACTTTTTTCCCTAAAAGGAAGGCGAGTCCCCACATCGTGGCTGTGTAAACAGTCCCCCAAACATGAGTAATACCTCTCTCTTTCTATCTCTCTCACATACACCCACACTCAAAGAAGAATAATGTATGAGTATACGTATGTGCTGGTACAACAAACATTGTTGTTATACACTTTTTAACTTACAAAGGCACACCCATGAAAACTCACATGGAGACATGGAGACTTCAACACACATGCATGCACACAGACATGCACAATCACACACCAAGGCACACACATGTAAACGTTATAAGGATGGAGCTGTGAGTTAATTGGCACAGTGTTATCTCAGGCTGGCAGGCTGAGCAGAGGTTAAACGGTCATTGTCTTTTGGCTGTGAGTACAAAGTTAAGCTGCATCCTAAGTGGAAGACTCATTATTTGACTGACTTGAATCAGGCTGACAAATTCCCTGACTCATTTACTGGCTGATGACTGACTGATTAATTTGCTTTCTTTCTTGATTTAATGATCTTCCTAATTTCTGAGTGAATGAGTGAGTGAATTATTTACTGACTGAATGCATTGCTAATTTACTGTCGTGCTAATTTACGGACTGACTGCCACATAATTTACTATGTGAATGACTGACAATTTATTGATTGACTGACTGACTGACTAATTAATCAACTCACTGACTGTAGGGAATCCAGTAATAACAATGGGAGGGTGAAGAGTAAAGATGTTAAAACTGTTAGAGCTATATTCATGTGCACACGTTTGTCTGGGTACTTTCTGCTTACAGACAGATGCTCTGATACACTGCTGTCTTACTGTCAGCATATCCCTGAAATATGCGTGTGCGCACACACAAACACACACATGTCCCTATCATTCTCCACAACATCATCACATTCATCCCACAGAGGGCGAGTGCGGAATTGAGAAGATCATCTGAAAGGAGAGAAAGGAAGAGAGGTTGAAGGAGGAGGGGAAAACAGCACAGTTACCCACGTTTGGGAGAACAGGAAGAATGACTGAAGGACAGAGAAACTGAGAAAAGAAAGGAAGTTTAGCCTACATACACATTAGTGCATGCTGGGACGAATGCAATGTGAAACGCCTTGATAGCTGACGAATCAAACGGAGAGCTCCTCGTTATCTCCAACCCTTTTAATAACACACCTTGTTAGCAGAAGACGCCGCCTCCTGATAATCACTGAGCGCTAAGAAGCATGACTGAAAGCCTCACACACACCTCACCTTGACAATACACAAACATACAGCAATGCATGCACCCCAGTACGCATCTCACCTGAACATACACATTGCTCATTATCTGGCTTTCTGGTTGTTTGCTTCAGGTTTTGGTTTGTGTTGTGTTTGGGATATTTCTTCTAAATTAGTTTTTGATGTGAGATGTTTTTATAAGATACTTGAGATGATTTTTTTTAAACCTCGATTTCACAATGTCATTTTTTAGTCTCTTGGGGCTTTATTGAATTTTTTATCAGCTCACAGAGTTTCATCATAGAACAAATATTAATACTATATACAGAAATAAATAGAAAGGACTAAACTAAACTAAAGCAAAGCTGTGCTCGGACAGCCCTTTAGTTAAATAAAATCTGGCCTCTTTCCTGAATCCAGACACCATGATACCCAGAGCCTGCAAGTAGCGTATTGATGAATTATAGATTCACATAAATGAGAGGGAGTTGCTGCACTTTCCTAACGCTGATGCAAAATTCAACACATTTTAAAAGCTAAATCTTTTGATATGCTCATTACCCTGATGATTCATTTTTTTTGTTTTGTTAAAATACTGGGTTAAAAATTACTACTTACAATACACAATTTACCTCTCAAGGACATATTGAAGTTTGACAGATTAAGTTGACAAAATGACTAATCTGAAAGTGTTGGGATGGCTGTTTAAAAAGTACAATCAGTCAGCATATTGTAGTACACACAGCTAGAAGCCAAGCTACAGCAACTCTATGTAACAATTGTTCCTGGAACCTCACAGATCATAGGCAGTCAAACAGGAAGGGAAAAAATATAAGAGCTGAGAAGTAAATTAACATAGATTTGTTTATTACGAGTGGGTGGTGACTCTTCCTACTTTAAAGTCCTACTGTGACAAAGACAGCCTCTCTACATACTGGAGCGCAATCTTGCCTTTTCCTCTCTCTCTGTCACTGAAATGTGAGCTGGAACATGTCCTCAAGGGGAGAAACAAGCCCTGTGCTGATCACTGCACAGTCTAATAAACCTGTATTACACAGCTCCTCCAATATAGCCATCTTCACCTGGGAGGCAGAGCTGGTAATGTATTCCTGTGCTGCATTCCCTCATGTGTCGCTAACTCCCGCTGAGCAGGGCGTGCTTCATCAGGACCATAATGGCTGATTTGATTTAAAGAGATCCAATTACCCTCAACAATGGAGTGATTTGATTGTTTACTGACGGAGAAGGGAGAGTGTTATTGAAGTAAAATTGGAGGTAATTGTCTCAGGGAGATGTGGGGAAAGATGAAATGGCTTGATTGGTTGTGGCGTCCGACTGTCTAAAAATAAAGGATGGTTAATACACAGTTATCAGTGACTGGGTTGAAGTGGGTTTACTGGTATCAAAGGCTTCTGGCTATGTTATGTTTATAAAGACTTTCTGGGCTCTATTAGTATATTCTAGGCTGAATAAAAGCCCATGTTAAAGTGGAAGTTTACTGCTATATTAATGGACAAACATTAGGTAGTTTAGCCCATAGCTGTTTGAGTTGTGAGAAAAGAAATTGTGAATATTATAACTGCTGTCTTAAAAGGACGAATCTGATTAAGTTCAAACTCAAATAAACTGCAGGTATATTTATGTGTATAGTTGAAGAGTATGATAAATAGGATGTAACCATCGTGTCTCTTATTTGTATTCATGTTTTATATGTTTTATTTAAAAGTGTATCAGTCTCTTAACAGGTGAAGCATTCACGTACAAATGTTACAATTGGCACCTGCTTAACTTATCTTAAACATTCTGTTTCAAATGTTCCCCAAGGTGCTGATTTGACATCAGCTAAATGTATGATTATGGGGTGCTATAGCTGCAATTACAACATTCAGTGACAAAACTAGTGTTTCAGTGCCTTTGCTGGATTTGAGTGAGTATTCCCAGGGGTGATTTAATCCGTAATACATCACATCAACTGCAGGGGGCAACAGAATCAAGGCAACAGGGCGTTGATTTCTGTTCTGGAGGAATATTCCTTTATTGAAAACATTGAAGTGATGTGGTTATGATCTCTGGATGTCAGCCACGGAGTACAAGATTATACACCACAATTACATCAACACACAAACCCCAGAGATACACTCAAACATCAATATTGTTATTCAAGGAGGAGTGTGTGTGTGGGGGGGGGGAGGGTTATTGACACCAATTTTACTTATTTCCCCTTTATTATAATCCAAATCATAAAGAATTACAGCATTCTAATGAGTTCTGGATCATGGGCTCATTTGGAAAGCAGCCACAAAGAAGTGAAAATACAAACCACATACTGTACACACAGAGACACACACAAACACACACCCTGCAGTCACCAATTATCAACCTCCACACATCCTCATCAAGCCAAAAAAGATGTGAATGACCTCCAAAGACAGCGTCGGCAACATCGTGCGGTGTATTCCTTTTAACTTCTGAATGAATAAATATATAAGTGAATAAATAGAATGAAATACAGAGGATAGTACAGACAGATGAAACACAGCAGGTTTAAAGAGGTCAGAAATGGAGGTAAATTGGAAAACGGCATGCCGTCGCTTCCCCGTTGTACAATATTCTGCCTTCCTGTGTTTGGTGCTTTCCACACCAGTTATATCTCGCCCTCTGTGTCTCTCTTTGATGTCTGTGGGTTACAGGTTTACAGCGTAAACTGCAGAGGAGGAAGGGAGAGACACACACACAGAGTGAGAGAGGGAGTAAAGGTGGGGTATGTTTTTCCCCCTGTGAGGAACCTGTGGCTTCATAAAGACATTCTACTGGCATGAAGAGGATGCCTGCTTGGGAAGATGTACAGGTGCGCACACACACATACGCTGTATTTATGCACACACTCCCAGTAACAGAGAACAGAGAATTCCTGTTGTGATGGTTAGATAAAGTTGCACTGTATGGCTTCTCAATGATGATCACTCGAGGTCTTACAAGACATTTTCTTGAATAAAATCATCAGGTCACAACTTTGAATATGTAATTTAAATATGAGTTGTTACTCCTTTACACGGCACGTTAAATAAAATGTATCTGTACATCTCCCATGATCATCTGAACACGTGTCAGATCCTGGAGGGTCAGCTGTAAGACCAAAAAAATCTCATCATTGCATGACAGCCCTTTCTTCCCCGCTCTCTTTTTTCTTTATTGTTCTCTGTTTCTCTGTGTGCCGTGCTCCCAGGCTGGCACAGTGGAGCAGAGGACGGAGAATGCCAGAGAGAACAAAGCGTGCTGATAAAAGTCATGCCAGACCCTCACACACAAAAGATTCATACCGAAGGCGACACAGAAATATCATAAAGTAGCACTGCAACAGGGACAGAAATGTGTGCGTCAACTTAGTGTGAGTCAGTGGACATGGTCACTCTGTCTTTCGGCCTGCTAGCCTTCCAAAGTTGCGTATGCTCACAACAGTGCAATCTGTTGACAGCCGGGACGGCGAAATATGTAAATGTTGGCGCGGGTGAGGAAACACAAAATGGACATTCTCTGGTGATCTAAAAAGAGTTGGTGTGGATGAATACACACAGTGGGATAAGGACATAATGTAATTTTTTGCCATCTGCTTGGTGCAAAATTTTAGCTTGAGTGTGTGTGTGTGTGTGTGTGTGTGTGTGTGTGTGTGTGTGTGAGAATAAAAATGTTCTGATCAAAGGCTTGAAACCAGGGAGGGTTGTTGCACCTTATTTGCATTTGTGTATAACAGTGCCTAACCTCTAACGAACACACACTCTCAAGCACACACACACACACATACACACACACACTTGCAATCATGCAATTAGTGACATCCCTGTGGTGCACTACTTCGGTTTCCACAGTAACACTCCCCAGCACTGATGTCATCAATGCGAGACACAAAGAGCGAGAGACTGCGAGAGAAGGAAGATGAGGCGTCATGAGCTCATGTCTGAAACGACAGGGAGGTAGGTGTAGGTGTGGGATGAACGGATGACAGGAGGAGAAAGAGGAAGGAAGAGAAAGAAAGAGAGAAGCAGAATGAAATGGAGAAAAAAATGGTACATATTCAATTTATAGACAAGAAGGTGGGCACAACATTAAGAGAAAATGAGGGGAGAAGAGGCTTAAGCCAGTAAAGCTGTGGTGTGATAAGAGTAGAAGACAAAGAAACAGGAGGAGAAGGCGTGAAGAGGGAGAAAAAAGGAGAACATGTAGAAAAGGTGGAAATGGACTTTCTGTGGTCATTTCATTACATCATTGTTACATATTTTATGCAGTGATAGTGTTGCATTTGTTTATATCATGTTTCTATGCGGTTTTAACATTTTGCTTTTAATTTTATTTTTAAACATCATTATCAGACACGCATCATCATTATTTATCATTAAAAAAAGTGATCATCAGTAGTGATTTTGTTACTAGTCAATAAAAGGGCTTTAAGTATTAGGTGTCTGCAACCTGAAAGCAATAAGAAAAAACATGTTATTAGTATTCCGGGGGTATTTTTATTTGACGTTATTCAAACAGAACTGAGGAGCTTCTACACCTATCACACAAGAGAACATCCAGATCAAACGCCCCCTGATTCACATGAAAAAGGCGGTCTTGAGACACTTTCAAGTAAACCATGTTGTGCTTTGTATGATGTTGGAGGTCAATTACTGCAGTCCAAACACAGGAAGGTAGCCAGCAAATCTGGTATTCTGGTACAGCCATGCTTTGATTTCCTAATCACTGATATGTAGATTGATGTATACACGGATCAGCCATAACATTATGACAAATGACAGGTGAGTGAATAACAGTGATTATCTCGTTACAATGGCACCTGTCAGTGAGTGGGATATATTAGGCAGGAAGTGAACATTTTGTCCTCAAAGTTGATGTTTTAGAAGCAGGAAAAATGGGCAAGCGTAAGGTTTAGAGTGACACCGACAAGGAACAAATTCTAATGGCTAGACGACGGGGTCAGAGCATCTTCAAAACTTCAGCTCTTGTGGGGTGTTCCCAGTTTGCAGTGGTCAGCACCTATTAAAAGTGGTCCAAGATAGGAAAAGCGGTGAACGGGAGAAAGGATCATGGGCGACCAAGGCTCATTGATTCACATCCAAGAAACAAGCTACTGTAGGTCAAACTGATGAAAAAGTTCATGCTGGTTCTGA
Organism: Micropterus dolomieu; assembly: GCF_021292245.1. Lineage (NCBI taxonomy): Eukaryota > Metazoa > Chordata > Actinopteri > Centrarchiformes > Centrarchidae > Micropterus > Micropterus dolomieu. The sequence goes on along the minus strand of NC_060150.1, from coordinate 31,845,764 downwards.
GAGAAAGGTGTCAGAACACACAGCACATTACAGTTTGTTGCGTAAGTAGCTGCGCAGTCGCAGCCCAATCAGGGAGCCCATGCGTACCCCTTTCCACTGACAAGCTCCTACAACGGGCATGCATCAAGGTGGCCTGGTCTGATGAATCACGTTTTGTTTTACATCACATGGATGGCTGGGTGTGTGTGTGTTGCTTACGTGGGGAACACATGGCACAAGGGTGCACTATGGGAAGAAAGCAAGTCGGGCTAGCTAGTGTGATCCAAAATTCCCCAGATCTTAATTCAATCGAGCATCTGTGGGATGTGCTGGAAAAACGAAGTACAATCCAGGGAGGCCACACCTCGCAACTTACAGGACTGTTGGGCACAGGCACCTTTTTCCAGAAAAAACGCCTAAATAGGAATAACTCCTCAACCATTTGGCCTAGATGCATAATTCTGGTCTCCTTTGAAAAGTCAGAAGCTAAGGAATATAGATCCATTGTATATCAACATATTTATTTTATGTTATGGACTACATGGATATTTTCATCCTCGCCTGGTAAAAAAAAGCTATATTTTAATGCAATTAGCCATCAAAACCATCATAATGCAACTGAATATCTTCTAATACACCTAGAATGCAATTGTAACTGTAAATCTGATGAAAATAAACTAAAATACAACAGTTGTCATACAACATTTTCAAAATATACCAGGCGAATGTCCATATTTTGGCAATATTTATTGTTAAAATGTTGGACATCCTTTTATTGGTAGATATCTACACTTTTTCTGTTCATACAACCAAGTTCCAAATGACAAAACATTGGAATATTGATAAAAACAGTATTCATCAAAATTCCTGTCACCAAAAGCACACCCATGCTTTACAGGCCTGTAGATTGAGAACGAAACATCCCACAGTGTTAGGGGGCCATCAATCGATCCGACTTGAGCAGATCTTTCATTTGGTACCCTGCATGTCTAAGTATCGCCAACGGGTCGGCCACAAAATGGCGAAAAACACTGTGTTCTCAAACGGCACGTTTCCTCCCCTGCACAAATGTCGAGAGCAGGCAGGCAGCTCGCAGTTATTGTGCAATAATCAAGATGGCGCCCGCTGAGACTCAAAGCAACAACGTAGGCGGGTTTTGGAGTTAAAACGGCGGAAACATTTTTTTCCAGTCAGTAATTTCGCCCACAGCACGGCTGGCCCCGGTACCGGGGGTGTTTGTTTTCAACAGGATCTGCCGCTAATGTCTTGGTGCCAGATACCACAGCACACCTTCAGTTGTCTAGTGGAGTCCATGCCTCGACAGGTCTAGGCTGTTTTGGCGGCAAAAGGGGAACCTACACAATATTAGGCAGGTGGTCAATGTTATGGCTTATAGGTGAAATCAGGAAAGGATTGAAACCTTTGAGCCAGTTAAATAAGCTCAGTTAATTTGCTTTTAAGTTTGACTGGTTTCTTGGAAAAGTGTAATTAAAAAAGTTTAACCTCCAACTTTGTATTACTATAAATATAGGACTTTATATTGGAATTTAAATTAAAACCATACTTCAGAATCCACATTATATTATTACATTAAATTTGGCAGTTGGAACCACCTACTTTGTACAAAAAAACATTAAATGAATTAATTAAATGTCTGTTTTTGCATTAATCAGTTCTTCGTTAAAAAATAACTTTGGTTTGAATGTGGTTGTCAGAACATCGTGCATTTATAGGAACCTCAGGTTGATGGATTGCTGTATTTGAAAAACAAAAAAACAGTGTCTTTTTGGCATTCAAGTGCTGTTTCCAATTCATGTGTGTCAAATTACCATCTGTAAGTAAACGGGGAAGAATTGCGCTGACAGACGGTGTAGCAGTGAATGGGACTCATTTATTGCAACACAGGCGTACAGTACATTATGCAAATGAAAAACTATGAAGGAGGTGAAATCAAGGGAGAGACAAAAACATTGACATATGAGAAGAATGATTCTCAGCGACATCAATATGCCACTAAATCACATTACAGAGGGAATGAAATATAAGCACACATATGTGGTTAGCTCTTTAGCTGCCACTGCTCTCTCTTCTCTTTCAGTCTCCCCAACCTGACTCGGCCTGTCTGCTCCTTTCCTCTTGCTCGTCTTGCTGCCATCCAATCATACAGTGCTTTCAGGAGGATTTGACACTCTGAGATTATTGTGTACGAAAGATGATTCTCATCTCCGCTCACTCTGCAGAGCTCTCATGCTAACTATCATTCCCCCACGGTGATGCTGCCAAACTCACCGGCACTAACAGCTTATGACACACTATCGCATGAGTTTTAAAAGATGAAGATTTGGTTTTTGATTTTTAGAAAGATGTAATTTACTCTAGATTAGTCATGCAAAATTATATTATAATTAGATGGAACATTGATCTGACAAAGACTCGCAAACCGCTCTTTGAAATCGCCTTGTCGCTTTGGGTTAAACTGTTGTTTTGCAGAAGAGCATGGTGTAAAGAAAAAGGTGTTTGACTTAGAGGTTAGAGTCACTGTGGTGAATAAAGCCTGAGAACATGGGCCAAATGGGGCTTGTCTCTTAGGAGTGCCTGGCCTCTACCTCTTTTCTGTCGACACGCATCAACTCACACCTTGCCAAGAGCAAAGACTCAACCTTGACTGATCCTCCTCACTTTTCTCACTTTTCTCCTCTCTCCATTTTCCCTCTCCACCTCTAAGTCTTTCTATGGCACTAACTCTGACTGTTTCTTTCTGTCTCACTTACCGTTTGGATGTTTCACCAGTTTGGAACAGAAGTTGGTTTGTGAGCTTAATTTGAGCTGATCATCACTGATACTAATGAATTTATGATACTATTTAAATAATGTCTGTTAGCTAACTAAACCCATCCAGCCAACCATCATTTTCTTATTAGGTGTAATGATATTATATATATTCAATATTGAACAAATGAATCTCCAAGATGGTTTGTTTGTAAAGACAATCCCGCTGAGAATCAACAATCCGCTCTGCAGCTCCATGCAGTTTCCAAGTGGCTGTAGCTTTTTATTTTTATTAGCCAGTCTGTAAAACCACAAGAATGTTGGCTCATATAAAAACTTTTTTCAGCTAAAAAAGATAGAGACAAATTAACTGAGTGGCTGGTGGAGAAACCCAGATAAACATCTAGCATGCTTAAGAGAAGCAGAAGCATAAGCAGATCTTTCTTTTAGCTAGAGGACCAAACCAGGGCTAAAATACAATTCAATATTTACATATATTACGTATTACGTATATTTACATTTACATACTTTCCGGCACTTAATGCTCAAATGGTTTAAGGAAGTTATATATATATATCCATCCTTTAACTGAATAAGTCAAGCTCTGCTTTCTTCCCAAGGTGTATGTATTTTTCAGACAGTCTACCAACACCTCATTGATGGTGAAAGTCATGCTTGCTACAGGAGAATGATCTGTGACACCAATTTTCTCTATCTCTATTATATATCAGAATTTGCCTCCATCACCCTGTCTCTGTCTTATTGTCTGTCTCTTAAGTCACAGAAACTACACTGGGAGAGCTAATTACACGCGGGACTTAAACCATGTTATCCTTCAACTGAATAAGTCAAGCGTATATTCAAATGAAAATGCCAAACAAATTTGAATTAATTTTCCCTGTGAATTTGCAAGTAATTACATTATTCAATCAGCCTGTGTGTTTTGCCTTTCTCTCTATGAAGCACACATTCATTACAGTGTCTACCTCTCTTTCCATAACTCTCCTCTTTATATTTCTCTGCTTTGGAAGCTAATGGCTATAAAATACTAATAAGTAAAAATTTACCAATTACCTCTAATATCTTAATCAATTAGAGGACATCTGAATGATTTCCAGAGCAAAACATACACTGTTCTCATTTGAAAAGGTCAAATGGAAAATTTGATTTAATCGTGTCAGTACAATTTTATTAAATATTTTTATTCAAATTACACATTTATTTTGACAATGCAAGACCAAATGGCTCACTCAGACTTAATGTAAATGTAGCTGAAACAGCATTTATCAGACCAACTCAAACAATACTGCAGCAACAGTTTTGTTTGAGTTGATATATGCATTTAAATTACTTCTGCTTCCATAATTCTTCATCTAATATCCGCAGATTGCAAGTTGTATGTCACACTTAATCAGTCCCTCCAGGATTTCACGATGGCAACTATTAAAGGGGCATTATGTAGTTTCCAGTGGCCACTAGCGGTGCAGTTTTAAGATTGCAACCAGACGTGTGCTTGTACGTGTGCTCGCTTGAACTCATGAGCGAGCAGAATCCGAAACACAACCGCTTTCATACAGAAATCATGCAATAAACGCAGGAACACCAGCATGCAGGCTGTGGCTTTTCTCCAGACATGTTCAGGCTCTGTTACTTCAACGTTACCGTCTCAGAGGTGGATCGACACTGGCGCCGTACCTTTCATTCAGCACAGCAAGACACCGGCATATTGGCACAGTACTCCCGAAAAAGGCAAAGTGAGAGCGGCTATAGACAGGTAGGGAGCCAGCTTCACACAACATGCTGGAAACTCAGCTAAACTCCCACTACAACGTTACAGTAATATTTTTATCAGCTTGATGTTGAACTAATCCATGCTCGTTACATGATAAAGTTACAGTGACTGCATTTAGCCAACGTGCTACATCGTTAGCTCGCCTGCTGCTTTCAGTAACTGTCTTTACTATCTGTGTATCTGTCACCGGAGGCTCAGCAATTTCAGCACAGCTACATGTTTTGGATGATAATGAAACTGTTAGTGTGCTGGACTGAATATTATAACGAGATTGTGTCACACTTTATAGCAGTTAGACCGCAGTAAGTACATTTACTGTAGTGTTAGTGGATGGCTCTTCCTCTGGGTTGTATATTATGTGGGTCATGTTAGTTACAGCAACTGAGAGGTGGAGAAGCTGTGTACCTGAGTATCAGTAAAAGGCAATAAATCTAAATTGAACGTTACGAAGCAAACAGCGGCAGGTCCGAGCTACTGTAGCGTTTGCTGGCTGCTTGTGGCTGCATCACTATGGGATAGTAAACAAATTGCTCCACATTAGCTTTTTACCATTACATCACTTATTGCAGGCTTTGACACTTTGACATAACAGTGGTACAGAGGAAAATAACATGGGTTGCATTAGTTGGATAAGTAATGTGAAAGCGATATAACTTTGCACCGGACAACATTAGCAACTGCTCGGCGTTAGCCGGCGAGCTAACACTATCTAACTTGAGCCAACTGAAGCACAAAATCAAAATATTTTACATGCTTTGTAGTAATGTTAGCTTACCTGTCCAATAGGATGAAAGCCAACTCTGGGTCTGTTTTTATACCCAAAACAAAGCGGAGGTTTCTCCATGATTCAAAAGCCCTGCCGATGTTGATCCATGTTTTCGTCCGAAGTCGATCCGATTCACATTAGGCCTGACGAGCTTCAGCAGATAAAACTTTTTTTTGTTTTTTATCCTTATGTGGAGTTTGTGTTGGAGTCTGTGTTGTGCTGGGAGCAGGTCGTTTCTTAGTGTTAGCAGACTCCATGTCATAAGTTGCAGTGTCGTCGCTGCTGAGTGCAAAGGCAGTAGACAAAGCGAGAGCCTCGGGAGCACGCATGCAGGTGTCAGTCACTGGATTTCGCGGAAAATCCGACCCGGAGCCTTCAAATAGGAATAGGAATACTTGCCTTCAGAGTTAATAGCCAAACCTGGCAAGTGGATCATTTTAATGTCAGATTACAACCCCTTCACACACAGGCAATAAAAAAAGGATTAATTTTAGTAGAAAAACTACATATAGCCCCTTTAACACATATACAAGTGAATTCAGCACGACTTGCAATTTTGACCAATCACTCCAACTTTTACATATAAATTTGACCTATTATCGCTGTTTCGCACAGAATGTTGTCACACGTCAGCTTGTCACTTTCTTGTTTACAAGACGCAGCAGACATGTGTCTGTCTCACATTTGCTGACAAAAAAAAAGGACCGTGAAAAACAGTATCCAGATCTTCTTTACTAAAGCAGGGGTAAACTGTTTTGCATAACAGTGTTGTGGTTGAAAATAAAAGGAAATCATCTAACTAACACTTTGCCACCGCACAGCATGCGGAGAGTGGAAGGATGAAATCACACTGACACAGGCTGTTGCATCCCGGTCAACTGACCCTTTGCTAATCCACACTCCCTTAGTTACTGTTGCTAAGTCCGACAAACTGTCGGACCTGTCGTACTTTTAACATGGTGCTGCCACAATCTATTACTGTTCTCCCTGGAGAAATATTATCTAATTTATGGAAAAAGTGATCTCAGAAAGAAACAGTTTAGCAGTTGCATTGTGCATTTGAAGGTTGCATTCAGGCTGTCAAACTGACGTGAAAAGAATAATGATAGAAGCTTAAGTCTAACGATCACAGAGTAAAAGTGAACCATTGCATCACCTGACGATTGAAACATAGGACAACGATTAACACTGTTCCTGTAAAGCTGGGTAGATCTCTATTCATTATTACAATCATTAAAAAGCAGAACAATAGGGTTATATAATGTTACACTCCGTAGTAAGTTAGGTAGTAATTGTTAGCTAACTAACATTAGGCTACATTAGGAACAATCCACAGCCTACATTTTTTCTGGATTTGTTTTAGGTGTTGAATAAATCGTACTTCTCCTTTCAACCTCTCTGTGAAGTGATTGTAATTATTACAAGTGCTCCAGGAACAGCGTTTGACCATATATTGGAAAAAAAACAGCAAAAAAAGCTAGAAACTGACTCCTTTTGCATGCGAGTCAATGGAGCGCAGCCATGAAAGTGTCGGACCTCAGTTAGAGAGAGTCAGTCAGTCAGTCAGTCAGTCGGTCAGTTGAAATAATCAAGGTAAGCTGGTTTAAATAAGAAGGGTTAGGGTTAGGCCCGTGAAATCCTGGAGGGACTGTTTATTCATTGAACAGCAATTTTAAAGTTAAAGAGGTCATATTATGGTTTTGGCTTTTTCCCTCTACTTTATAAGTTATATAACGTTTTTGTGCATGTAGGTTTGCAAAGTGAAAAAGCACAAAGTCCAGCCCTAAGGGAGTTCCCATCTCCCACAGAAAACACTGCTCTGAACTGCCTGAAATTAGCTCATTTGTAGGCCAACCTTCTCTTCCGCTTCGCTGTATTGTCTCAGCGGAACACGCGTCATCATGCTCGCCTAGCTGCTAGTCAGACACACCCTCAAAAACACCGGTGGAAAAACATACTGAGCTGTAGCACAGTGACAAGACGTCCTCCTGCTACCTCTGCTGTCTCTTCCAAACATCAGCTACCCTCCAGGCAGCCAATGGACATAAAGTTGTTACTGTGATACAGAGACAGAGCTCAGTTAAAACTTTATGGATGAAAGATACATTTGCAACAAATTAATAACTCACCACTCTGAAACTCTTGCTCCAGACCATGTTGCTAAGCTGGTAAAGGGGATATACAGCTGAACCTAAGCCATGTTTATCGGCTTCTCATTGCAGTTTTCCCTCCAAATTCCCACAATTTCATCACAAAAAGTCCCAAAACATCGTAACTATTTTTTTTAAAAAGCTGCTGCAAAATTAGGCATTTTAGGCTCACGAAATCCTGGAGGGACTGATTAAAGTAGATTTGGATCACACTTATAATTAGTTGGACAGTTTTTGAAGGGTAGAGTTTACCCACATTTTTACACTGACATACATTTTAAATACACAAAACCTCATAGTCTCAATTATGATATATCGTATAAGGTTTTAGATGTTTTTACACTTACGCTCTGTCTGGTATCACTGATATTATTGGAAAACTGAAAGGGGATAGGGATGACATGCAATTCTTAAAGGAAAAACAATTATTATTGTACCTGTATGTGAGGACTTCTACGCCACCTAACTTTATATACTACTGGCTTGCCAGTATATTTGCAGGTACATTGAAGAAAGTAAAACAAACAAACAAACATTTGAGAGCAATTAGCTTAACTAACATGTATGTAAATTGACTTCACCCAATACGCCGTAAAATACTAATTTTCAGGTTACATGTATTTAGGATTTCTACTCAAAAATGTTAACATGCTTCAATGTTTAAAAAACATCCAATGTTTTCTCATCCTGTTAATTTCTTCAGCACCTCTTTTCACCCTCTGTTTGAAAATTCAGTTTAAGCTTCTTTAAAGAGGTGGTATTATGCTCATTTTTCCAGGTTCAAAATCCTATTTAGGGGTTATACCAGAACAAGTTTACATGGTTTAATTTTCAAAAAACACCATATTTTTTTTCATACTGCACATTGCTCCAGCTCCTCTTTTCACCCTATGTGTTGAAGGCTTCATTTTAGCTATGGAGTGATACATCATGTCTCTAAATGATCTTTGTTGGGAGTTGCACATGTGCAGTTCCTAGTTAAGGGCTACTAGCCAATCAGAAGCAGAGATGGGCAGGTCAGTGAAAGGCCGGTAATAGCCAATCAGATGCAGAGAAAGGCGGGTCAGCGAAAAGACGGTAAACAGCTTTGATTCAGCTGTAGGCTACATGTTGCCGACCAGCTTAGCAACATGGACTGGTGCAAGAGTTTCAGAGTGGTGAGTTAATAATCTGCAACAAAAGTATCTTTCATCCATAAAGTTTAAACTGAGCTATGTCTCTACATCACAGTAACAACTTTATGTCCATTGACTGCCTGGAGGGTAGCTAATGTTTGGAAGGGAGAGGAGAGGTGTGTGCTGCAGAGTGTTTTCCACCGGTGTTTTTGAGGGCTTGTCAGACTAGTTGCTCGGCGAGCATTATGACACGTATTGTCTTGTGACATCACAAGAAAGGGAAGTAAAGGCTGGACAACAAACAAGCTGTTTTCAGGCAGTTCAGAGCAGTGTTTTCTGCGGGAGATGGGAACTCTCTTTGGGGTGGACTTTGGGCTTTTTCACTTTGCAAACCTAGTACATGCACAAAAAAGATATGTAACTCAATAAAAGAGAGGTAAAAAGCCAAAAAGCATAATACCAACTCTTTAAGGCCTCCCAACTGAATGCTCAATTGCTTCTGATTGGCCAACTTCCCCAAGCACAGAAGAGGGGGTGAGGCAGAGAATCAAGGCCTAGGCCTCACAGATTACTGTACAAAAACACAACTCTGTTCACTAGTTTTACTAAAACTGGATCAGATTTGATGGAGAAAATATTGTCTAGTTTTCCTTCTGATATACTCTGGCTGCGCTTCCTCCACTGTTGGTGATTTACAGAGTTTGTATGTTACTGGTTACTTTAGCAGTTAAATAACTTACTGCTAATAGCAGCTGCTGCTAGCTACTCAACCTCAGATTGAGGCTGACGATATGTTCCACATACTAAACTCTTTTTATTTAACTATGACGAAGGTAAATACAGTTTTACATTCTATGGGACCTTTAAAATAGTAAAAGAAAACTAAATTGCAATGGACTTCACAACCACCATAGTGATAAATGACCAGTTGTAGTGCACTATAATTATAAATCACATGAACATATGTAAAGCCTCTTAAAATTTCAGCTCATTAGATATACTTCATCCTAGTTTGTCATTACAAATTAATGGTCTTAAATTAAGACCCATTTTGACCCATTAAAGTATATTATTTATTAAGACTCTTAATCAATAATATACTTTAATGGGTCAAAATCACAGCCCAAAGTTCTCTGGCTAGCATTGTAGAAAAGGTCAGCCATCATACTATGTCACTGCTAAAAAGCAAGGGTGACTACAGGCTGGCATTAGTGTTAAATTACTTCTAATTGGTGCAATTGGCTACAGGCTCTTTACCCTTGTGTTACATCACTTGAACACAAGCTCTTGACTTGCATACTCTAAATGAAAACAATGTGACAGGAACACACCACAGTAGAATGGCTCCGAGAGAATGCAATTAGAGATGAAAATGGGCTTCAGGTTGCTCTTCACAAACAACAGAGACTGCCACTGAGCATAAAGGTGCAGGTGTCCAAATTCATGTGGCTTGATAGAGATAAAAAATGCCTGTGATCCATGCAATAATTCCGTCTAACAGGTGCGGTGATGTTTCACCAACAAATATCATCTTTTGGGAAAGTTTTTATCAGTACTCACCAATGAGCTCCTTGTTCCTGATGTCGAGGGCCATATTTCTGAGAGCGGTGGCCACAGCACACACCACCTTGTCGTTGTCTATCCTCAGTAACTCAACCAGGATGGGAAGACCTTTCTCCTTACGCACAGCAGCCCGGATATACACTGACCACTGACAGGGAAAAAGCAGGGGGAAGATAGTAAACAGCCAAAACTAGCCACAGTGGGGGTGTTTGCAGTTAAGGTGAAATAATATTAAAAAACAACCCCATGGTCCATTTGTGGTGGCAAAGCTTTTCATAACAGGAACATTGACGGAGATTTGTGACAGTTGCTGCAAATTGTTAAAATCCCAAATCTTGAATGAGATTATGAGGATGCAGGGCATCCACTTGGGAGAGCACTTACAATTGTGTTCATGCAGCATGGCAAAATTTCCAGTACTATCTTTCTTACTCACTAGTGGCACTATACTTTTTGAGGTGTTTGATTCACCTTACTATGAACACACTGTGGTTATACCTGTGCATTGTGTGATTGGTTATTTTCCATCCATGCATGTTTGTCACTATGGTGACCATTTTAATTCTTTAATTTTTTTTTACCTGAGATAAAACTATAAATAAAGTGGTTAAGGTAGGAAAAAGGGAAAAAAGACAGCATAAGCACAATGGGCGAGGTCGAGTGGGAGATGTTATGGGGGGCAATATGAGAGAGGCTGAGGTATTATACTGACTCACAAGTGATGTACTGTAAGAGGGAGAAATATATGATCCAGAGAGAAGAGTTTTGAGCTTGGAGACCACTCCAATCTCCCTCAATAACTATCAAGGTGTGCTTAAATAGACCACTCGACCCTAAACGGCTCAAGTGGTGCTGCCTTTTGGGTCAACAGTAGAAGACTTAGGATGAACTACTGATCACCACCCAAGAATAGATATCAGTAAGTGATGTGTGATGCTAAATGTTTCTATCAAAAGAATCATTTACCTTTTCCAGGACTTTTCATAGAGAGCAAAATGGACAAACTATGGTTCTGATAATCATTTTAGGAAATAAGTCACCCTTGGAGGGAAATTATCATATTTCTTAACAAGGAATGAACAGAGCGTAGACTGTGCAAGCAGTACACCAACACAGCTTCTTCAGAAACTGTTAGCAGAGGGAGCATGTTTAGAGGAGACACAACAAAGCGTGCACACACATGCAGTAAGGACCCAAAATAGAAAATGTGATTTCCTGAAGACCACATGCCCCTGTCATTTCCTCCCTTGTCTTTCTATAGCCTCCTCCTCCATCTCCCTCTTGCTCTGTTTCTCTGTCCACTCCACTTCCAATGAAAATACTCACAAAACCAAAATCAGAAACACACACCTCTCACACACATTTAGAGGACCATAGAGACATCCCTCTCAACCACAGTGTGATTCTCTGTCTGTCACTCCTTCGTAAGTTCATGTTTTCACAGCAAAAGCAACATGAGCTTTTTACTGAGCATTTTCTGACCACATAAAACATTTCCCTCAACATTCCCTCATAGCCTGTTTACAACCAACATGTCTGATGCTGTTTATTGATTCCAAGGTCTTTCCAAGGTTATGCCCTCTCACTTTCTGCCTTTCACCCCTATATACACCTCCCTCAAGGCTAAAGCTGCCCTCACCAATACTCTCCATAATGACTGCATGACTCATACATTATTACCATCAAGCTGCTTCCATCAGCCAGCTGCTCTAGCTCTACTCCCTGGTGTGTTCCGGCTTGGAGCCTTTACATTATTACAGTTATTGCATTGCTACCGAACAATATTATATACTATAGAACACATAAAAAACATGGGATTGTGCTGAAAATATTTCAAAGTCAGCAGGATGGTGTAACAAGCAAATAGAACATTATTTCAACGGATTGTGCATTTTGTTGTTTATCTTCTGGGTTGAGGTATTTACTACAACCAAATCAGCTTCTAAATTTTAATAAAAACTGAACTGAACTTTAACCAGATGATCAGAAAAAGAATTGTTTGCACACGCCCAACACACATTAGTGTCCTTACTAATTTTAACCCCTTTTTGATATTTAAACGTATTTTCTTGCCAATACAATACATTTATCACTCAGCAAGGACATTCTGATTCTGATTTACATTTGCCCATCATGTAAAATTACCATCCCTATCTGAGAATCTATAATTTTCCATACACAGAAGCCAAACCAGAGCAATTTTCTTTTGTGTGAATGGATGGTCCCACTGATGGTACAGAGGAAGAATACTTTTCATGTGTTGCCTGGATCTGGTATACAGTGTACATACATGATTGTACTCCTGGGCTCCTACCATATCTATATGTGACAAAGAAGCTTCAAGTGAAGTAACAAAAAGGCAAACGGTTTGGGAAACATTTTAAAACTAGCTGTTACCTTCCAGCTGCCTGCGGCCAGGTTCTGCAGAGCTCCGGCTGCTCCCTCCAGGGTGTCTGGATTGGAGCATTCAGACAGCAGAGTGAGGTAGGGCTTGACGATGGTGGGGTGCCACAGCATCTGAACTCCTTTGGGGGGCTCTGCCGTGTCTGGGAAAGGGCCCACGCCATCCCACTGTGAAAGAGGAGACAGATTTTAATGTTAATTTTTATTCATGAAGAGATAGCGGAGTGAAAACTGTAAACGGTTTGCCAGTGTTGAAATGCTTTTTTTTTGTTTCACACCACTTTGTACTTTGCTTAACAGCATGCTGAGAAGCAGTGTTTTGCTGTGACACCTAGTGCGTTTCAACTCTGACTACACCCAGGAGAAGTGTCACAGCGTCCTGGAGTCCACCTGTAGATCACTGCAGCAAGGTAAGAATTGAAACCACTGGAGGTCAGCTAAAACAAGACTTTCAGGGTGTGTTACACTGAACACACGTAAACAGCGATTAAAAAAAAGAAGAACCAGAGAACACTGTCCATTCACTATTCCAACTTGCTTTTGGGAACTGATCATCATACCTGCAATATTCATGAAAGAAAGATATCTATGGATGAGTATACTTTATATTCTCATGCGTTGTGTTATGTCAGAATGACTGCATGCATGTCTGAAAGCAAACTACATATCCAACCAGTACAGTCTGACCTATAAAAAAGTCAGAGACACTGACTAAATCACACCCGGCCAACCTGCTCTGTAGGAGAGAATGGTGATGGAAGGGAGATGTGGGAGAGGGCAAAAGACAGAAAGAAAAGAATTGTGTGTGAAAAGAGCGACTATGAGAGAATGTTTCACTCCTGCATTTGCTTTGACAGATAAAGCTCCACACCTCTCTTCCCCTTTACCTCCGCCCTCCTCTCCCCCACTACAATGGAGTCCCTTGATGTTTGAACCTCTTTGTTGAGTGGCATGCCCACACCTCTGTCACGTAGGCAGTACTATCTCTATTTCTCTCTCTTCTTTCTATTTCTTTCTTCTATTTTGTCTCCAGCTTGTCATTTATAGCTCCTCTTCTGTTGAACATTTCTCTCTATCTCTCTATTCCTTCTTGCTTGCCTCCCTCTTTCCCTGCTTTCTTAATCTATTTCCATCCTTCTCTCTCTTCATTTCTCAGTTTTTCCTCTCCCCATCGACCTCCTCAGTTTCGCTCTACTGCTTCCCGTCCTCCTCTTGTCTCAAGGTAAACTAGGCTAGTATGTGTCTTGAGAGAGGTGCTGTTGAGAGTGTGTGTGTGTTTGTGAGAGCATGTTTTTTTACAATCTAAGTGTGTAGATGCACTACAACAAGAGGCATCAACTCTTTCACAGTAGAGTACTTTTTGTGTCCTGGAGACATTCTACATACTAAATAATAATGTATACTGTTAATTTATGTATCTAAAATTCTCTTAAGACTAAGTATATTTAACATTTTCAAATGTATTTGCTTCAGTACAACAAACTGTTTCATAGGCAGCTTTCAAATTATATTTCTTAAAAGATGAATTCCACACTGTGTTTTTAACTAATATCACTTTTATATCCTGCATTGTTAGGAATTGTAAAACTCTAAAGCTGCCAAATTTACTGTCACTCAAGCACTACATTGTCTGCTATGGGGAAATTGATCATGTTGTTAAGTAGCAGCTGTCCTGTTTGACAATGCCAGTAAAATAAATAATACATTCACATTCAGGTTATCTGGTCAGACAGCTGGATACCAACAGTGGTATCCATTTATCCAAATATCAAGTGAGAACACTGAATGCTTTGCCATTTTTGCTGTAGTTCTGTGGAAACAATGTGAAATATTAAAGATTCCAGCTTTGAAAAACACTGTAATTTTCACTTGTGTTATATTCAAGAGACAGCTGGATATCTTGAAACAAAGAACTCTGTACAAAAAAACCTTTGTGTGTGAGTGTGTGTGTGTTCCAGTAGTCCATTAGGAGTGTTTAGGTCCAGTTCAGGCTCCCGTGCTGCTCTGTGGCCTTTCTGTCTGAACCTCTAATAAATGATTAAGGAGACTACATTATAGTCTAACTCCCTGTGTCTCTCGCCCTCATTCAGTCTCTCTATCTGTCTCTCTCTCTTGGCTTGTTTCTGCCCTTCATCACTCTGACCCTATCTCTCTCTTTCTGTCTCTCTTTGCCTGTCTGTGTCTTGCTAACTACTACCCATCACGCTCATACTAGTGTAAAACTCTGGGTTCCTCCTACTTCATCCTGTCTGCATCCAGCTCTGCCTGACTTACTGTCTATCCCTCTATGTGTACAGAAGAAATTAACATGTATACAGTAAATGCAAACACACGCATACACTGGAGTTCTGCTACCCAACCTGAGGTATAGGCTACTTTGTTGGGATGGGTTATTTTTAAATGTAATTTATTAAGAACTTCTTTCTTTCTTTCTGTCTCTTCTCTATCTTTGTGTGCAAACGGGCTCTTTGTCCATGTGTGTGGATACACAATGTCCATTGGGAAGAGGGTAAGAGACACAGTGCAGTATATGTGGTGCATTAGCTTGGACAGCCAAAGGTCAATAATACATGAAACAATGCAAAAGTATACCTCTAGATATCTGGTTTGGTTTGGGTCTCAAATACCATTCTGGTTTAGTAAGTTTGGGTCTCGAGGACCCAAGTATAGTTTGTGTCTCGGGTTTGGGCCCATGGACAATTCTAACATACATGCTCACAACCTAGTCTAAAAATTCTGTAGTTCTTTTGATTTCATGAACACATGAGGTCTAATTCATGGAGCGTCCACCTCTAAATTAACAGCCTGAAAAAAAGCATAAAAGAAGTATGGCAGGGAAGTCCTCATGACAGCAGAGGAGAGACCGTAAAAACAACAACAACTGAAAATGAGTTTAAAAAGTTTCAAATATATAAAATGTGATTAAAAAGGGCAAAAAAAGTGGCTTATGCGCAAATACATTATAAAAGAAGCCAATGCTTTTCAACTCAGCTTCCAGAATGTTCTATGATTTTCATCCTTGTTTTCCATTATTTACCACACATGTCCCTGTTGAAGGCACAGCTGCCTCAACCACTCACACTGCGTTCCTGCTTCATTATGAAAGGCTGTCTTTTTCTTTTTGCAACTGTGTATATACTCAGATTGGGGACAAATGAAAGT
This sequence comes from Micropterus dolomieu, assembly GCF_021292245.1. NCBI lineage: Eukaryota > Metazoa > Chordata > Actinopteri > Centrarchiformes > Centrarchidae > Micropterus > Micropterus dolomieu. Next base: position 31,830,065 of record NC_060150.1, on the reverse strand, counting down.
AAAAACCTGAATAAATAAGTGGAAAAGTTTAATGAATGCAGAGGCTTCCATGCAAGGCACATGGAGTCACTGAATATTTTGAGGTTTTTAAAAAATGATGTGAATAATATGCTATGGCCTTTGCAGTCACACAATCTCATCAAATCAAATCGACTGTCATGTTAGACAGCGCTCTCCGCCACCATCATTAAAACACCAAATGAACGAATATCTGCTGGAGGAGGGTGGTCATTCCTCCAGTAGAGTTCCACAAACTTGCAGAATCTACACCAAGGAACACTGATGCAATTCTAGTGGCTCAACAAAGACACTTTGTGTTGTCTTTCTTAAGCTTCAACGAAATGAATGCAGGCACACATTTTTTTTCCACTGTGTCCATTCCATCCATCTATATCTCCATTATCTCCTAGGTGTCATCATCTCCTATTGCCCTTACCTGATCAGCTCCCTTCTTTTTCTTCTTCTTCTTGCCCCAGCAGCCAGAACTCTCTCCATCGCGGCCATTGGCATCACAAAGCAAGCCATCAAGCTCCTCCAACCCCCCCTGCTGGCCGTGGGACGTCTCAGCAGCCAAGCGATACGACAGGTTCCTCAGGATGCAAACACAGTTCTCTACAGTCTGGAGATAAAGAGAGTCGGGAGAGATAACAGATGCAGTGAGGTAGGAGGAAGAGAGGTTGGGACGAAGGAAGAGGAGATGAAAAAAAGAAAGATAAATAAATAAATAAAGTGAGAAAGTTGAGGTGAGAGATTTGTGTTTGATGCCATTTAATGAAACATCTCGCTTGAAAATACAGAGCAAACTCAAAGTCAAAGCTTGCTAATAAACGCCCACTCTCACACTCTGTACACTAGCGGCCTTCCACCCCCACCCACGAGACAAACAGACGGATAGAGTGAGAGACAGAGGGGGAGAAAGGAAAAAAGACAGATAATCTCATAGGTAATATGCTTCTATATTCTGTTAGCTCTGACTTTGAAATGAGATCAGAAGACACTCAGGTAAATGAGGAAAAATGACAAGCCCAATATATTGTATCACACCCCATTAAACACCAAGTTTAGAGGCAAACCCACCAGCAGACGACCGTGTGAGAGTGTGTGTGCGTCAGAATGAGAGCAAACTAATTCTTACAGTGTATGTTGTACTTTCACGGAGTGCGTGTGTATGTGTGTGTTTAGTATCACTGAGATGGGGGAGTCATGGAGTCAACAGAGTGGAAATTAACAAAGACAAATCATCACTCTTCTCTCTGTCTGACCGTTGGTATACACAAAAACAACTAAGGAGTGTAATTGAACAGCCTCAAGCAATGCAACAAACAAAACAACGTCTCACTCCAGCAAGCTGCAGTCACGTTTGAAATTCTATTAACATGCTATTGTAGAACGATCTTGGAGAAGTTACATTTTATTTACAATTTATTTTGACATTTCAATATGTTATTTCACATTTATCTGTTATATGTTTTCTCTTTCTATCCCCTAAACCATGCAGCTGTGTAGCTGAGATAAAAAGATTACGCGGGACTTCTCATCTCCACGGGAAGGCCAGAGGTTGGCATACTGATCTAGTTTGTCATTTAAATACTTTACCAAACAGCAGCCCTACAACAGCAATTCCACATTTAAAAACTATTTCTGCAAAACAAACTAATACAAGAACACAGACATTTCTGTTGTTGGAAGGTTTTGTTTGTATGACCTTGTGTTTCTTCCCACACTGCTTTTAGAATCTGCCTGTCTATAACACTCTTCTGGGACACTATACTACGTACATTAATGGACCAGCAGTAAACTTCTCCATGCTGTAACAACCACATTTAATGCAAGCTGTTAAATATCAACATCATATAATCTATGAAATGTCAGCATTATACTGGTTGTGTATGTAGAATGATGTGCTTTAGTCAGTTAGGCCTTGCACCATCATTTTACATTACTATACTAGTTAAGTTTTAAATTGGTTCTTAGCTGTGTGACAGCACATACTGTGCAACCTATTTAAATGTCTCAAAAACTTCCTCACATCTGTGCAGTTCCTCACAGCATAATAGCAGTAATCTGTAGATTGTAAGTAATGGGACATGCAATCGACTTTAAAATCATAATTGTCACATTACATATAGTGAATATTCCTGTGATCTTGTGCATTTCTGTCTGGATTTGCGAACATGAAAGGCAAAGAAGAGAGAGCTGAGACCGTCTTGATGATCAAAAAACGCAAAGCCTGATGAGCCCTGAGTGTGTTAGTGAGGAGGACTTTTTTTGTGAGAGCATTAATAGAGTCAGAACTGATTAAACAAGTATAACGGCACATGAACTGGTATATAATCAGTTATAAGTAGGGATGGGTATCGCTACTCGATAACTTTATGGTATTGACCGAAACAGTCCAATATCGAAACGTCTCCAGTCAAACCAGTACTTAATTTGATAATTTTTGTAATAACAGCCTGCGGCAAAAAATGATTATTTGTATGGTTTTGTTTGCAGCCAAACATGCAAGTAACACACCGAAAGAAAGAGAAGAGCAGGGCTCTTTTTTTCCTTATGTGCCTGCACCATAAACTGTATAAAAAAAGCCTTCACCCGCTTTTAAGTCTATGCATCTTGTCACTGTTGCAATTTTATCACCACAAGCTTGGCTTTCCGTTGGTTTCATCTACTAGTCTCATTTAACACTACTCTATACATTTTTATTTGCTATTCACATCACCGATCGATCAATGCGTTCCATCATATCAATTAAACCCTTTTGTGGCACAGCAGCAATCAGCTGACTTTACTCACTGTAGCTGTGACAGATATCAGATGTAGTGATTAGCTGGACGTGCAGCCTCTCTTTTCCTCTGTTTGTTTCTTTAGACTCTTTAATGTAGTTTAGTGACTTGTTTAGCTGACTCCTTACTTGTTTTTTACTTCTTGCTGGCGTCTTTTTCAGAGGAGGTTTGGGACTCACCAATAAAGGAAAAAACACTTGTCGAGCTCTTTCAATTCAGTTTATTGATCAGAGTTTAACAAAATGATTCTCCGTTGTTTAGTTTCAACAAATGTAAGAAAAATTTAACTTAAATTCCTTTTCCACAACTAATGTGGTCACCAAACTGTTTCACTCCTCTCTCACTCAAATACAAAAAAACTCCCAAGCTTTCGTCCTTCCTCTGAGGATGACCTAAATAGGATGAGACGCGATCTCATACAATTTCCCAAAATGTTATATAACAGTTATTTGAAAAAAGAAATAGATCTCCTTGCTTGTCTGTAACAACAATAAAATAATTTTAGGCTACCAATCAACCACTATGGCTTCACTAGGTGTCATTTCATGCATGGTATCAGTATCACTTTAAGGATTTTGGTACTGGTATCGTAAAATTTTAAACCATACCCAACCCTAGTTATAATGTTACCTGGACAACCTTAGCTTGTGTCACAATATTTTCTGCTTTCTATTTTAGGAGGCAGATGTGACATTAATTTTATGTTCAAACATCTGAAGATACCACGTGCATCTTACACGTTGCTCTAACACTTACCTTAGACGGGTAAAAAGTTAAAATTAGAGGGTTTATTAATTTTATGTCTACACATGTCATCTATATGGTCTGGTCCATGTGGCTTTATCTATATAGGGCAAATGATCTTAAATTGAGAATAGCTGAACATAAAGCAGCTATAAGAAATGAAAACATGGATTACATAATTGCAGGGCACTACAAGGAAAGAAACCACCGTTCCCCTGCCTCCCTTTAATTCATAAAGATCGAGAGAGTCACTTCTAACCCTATGGGTAATGTATTATGCATTTTATATGGTAGCATCTTTCTTAAATTATATATATATATATATATATATATATATATATACAGTGGGGGGAAAAAGTATTTGACCTCTTGCTGATTTTGCAGGTTTGCCCACTTACAAAGAATGCAACAATCTACAATTTTAATCATATGTACATTCTAACAGTGAAAGACAGAATCCCAAAGAAAATTCCAGAAAATCACATCATATGAATTTATAAAAATTGATAACCATCTGATGAGGAAAAACAAGTATTTGACCCCCTACCAAACAGCAAGTATTCTGGCTCCTACAAGCCAGTTAGTCTTTCTTTAAGACACAGCCCCAATCCCAACCAATTATCTACATCAAATACACCTGCCTCACCTCGTTACCTGTATAAAAGACACCTGTCAACACCCAAACAACCAGCATCCAACATCACCACCATGGGCAAGACCAAAGAGCTTTCTACGGACATCAGGGACAAGATTGTTGATCTGCACAAGGCTGGGATGGGCTACAAGAGAATCGGAAAGCAACTTGGAGAGAAAAGATCA